>NC_056725.1:144063788-144271288 GCF_019279795.1 Protopterus annectens
ACCACTTGAAGATTCTTAGTACATTCATTTCTTAGAGCAAAGGTTTGTAGTAACATTTTCACTCCAGAGCAGTATCTATTGTATTCCATATAGATTTTTAAGATTCCTTCTCAAATTAATGATTTAGTTTGTTTTCAGACCTGATCTAGGAATATTTTGCTGCCCCCCCCCCCCCCCCCCCGCAGTTTGTCTACTTTCAGCTCTGCGTGTGCTCTTGTTTTATGTAATTCTGAGTTTGTCACTCAGTTTTTAAAAGCTGCTGAATTGTGTTGCAGGTAAGAATGATAATATTTTTAGCAGTGTTTGTGTACTGCCCACTTTAAGTTCTGCTCCATACAGTACAATACCTTTCTTTAACAAAAGATATTCCATAAGTAAGAGGAATGAAGTACTTTAATAACCAGCATATGCCTCAAAGTACATGTTTTATGGATATGCTGAGCAACATACAGAAAGAAACATATTTCTAATAAACTTGGTTTGTTTCTTAGTTTGCAAATACAGCCCACTGAAATGGCCAATAGTTCCAGCTGCAATGCTGAATCAAACACATGAAACAATCTTCCTCTTTTAAAGTACAATGTGTACTTCATGAAGTGGTTATGTTGTATAATACTGTGGTTTTGCAGACTTTCACAAACTTTTTTTCTGATGGGTGTGTTGCATCCTATTGAATAAAATGTTAAGGTAACTAAAAATAGAAGACTGATAGTGCATTTGAAATTGTTGTATCTAGCAATTTGTTAAATGCATTATTAGTAGAACATTATCACCATGGCACCAGTTACCATGACTGTCAGTGTGGCCACCACAGGCTTGTGATGTTATGCAGTGTAATAGAGGTAAGTATCATACCATCATGTAGTGTGACACCAGGAAACACTGCAGTGCTGCTGCATAACAATACAGTGATATAATAATGTGCAACACTGTCATAATGTCAATAAACAAGATCCTGTATTCTGTAGGAGCATTACAATCTGTCACAAGCGCATGTGACCATTGGTACTGAAGTACTGCTATCACTTACTGTGTAAATGGAAGCTGTGGAACAAAATAGTTCAATCCCTTATCAAACATTATCAAGGAATTAGCAGAAGATGTTCAAAACAACATATAATAAAACAGTTATCATTGGTTTATCAGCATGTTGGTCTAGTTCTACAAATCTGTACTGTGAAAAAATGCACATTTAGTGATAAAAGAAGGCAAACAATGCTGAGCACAGGGAAATAAGTTTCTTCTTTATGACTAATGGACATTTAGAATATGTAGTACAACGTTTTTCAAAGAGGAGGTTAACAATACAGTTGTAATTTATGGAGCTACAAAAAAAAATAACAAAGTGCTGTTCTTACTTCTTCGAGGGTGGGCTCCTCTTCTTCTCTCATAGTAGGCTGTTTCTGGGACATTAAAGCTTCTGTGGGGTTTTCTTCATTCAGAAGCTGCTGGAAATACTCCTTCCATCTGCCTTTGATGTCCTGTGGACTGTGGACTTGTCAGCAGATTGTTGCTGGTGTCCCTTATAAAGGGTATCTGAATATCTTCTTTATCTTTCTGTCTTTGCTTTGCAGCTATATACTTTCTTTGTGCCACTTACTGAGTCACTTTTTAGAAGTTGATAGAGTGCCTCTGATGCCATATTCTTTGCTATTGCAACTTCTTTCTTAGCTTCTTTTTAGACAATCAGTAGTCCTTCCTAGCCTGGTCAGTCTTTTCTATCTCCCACTTCTTCCTGTACTCCTTTCTCTTGATGACTTCCTGGACTTCTGCATTCCACCACTACCTTTCCGTATGCACCTTATTTCCATACCTGGCTCAGCCACATATCTTTTCTGTAGTCCTAACACTTGCTGTTTTTAGATGCTGCCATTCTTGTTCATCTCCACCTATTTCAACCTATTCTTGGGATGCTATAGCCCTGAGTAATTCCTTGAACTGTTGAACTTTCTCTCCAGTCAACTTCCAGGTCTTCAGCCTGGTTTCTGTTGACCTTAGAGCCTTCTCTGACCACTGCTTGCAGCTGACTATGGCAACTAGTAGTTTATGCTGTGGTCCAACTGTTTCACTGGGGATGACTTTGCAATCATGGATCGTACCCCAGTGCCTTTTCCTTACTAGGACGAAGTCTACCTGAGATGCATGTTGGCTACTCATCTATGTGATCTTGTGACCGTCTCTCTTTCTGAACTATGTGTTGGCTACTATCAAGCCATTTGCCGGACAAAAGTCTAGAATGGCTTCTCCTTCTTTATTCCTGTTGCCCCACCCATGTGGATCCAAGCAGTCCTCATATCCTGTTCAGTCTGCCCTGATATGTACATTCAAGTCACCCATTATCAATACCAATTCATGTTGTCCTGCTTTATCTAGTAGGTCCTGTAACTGTTGTCTGAATGCACTCTTTTCCTCACTATCACAACCCTGCTGTGAGGCATAGGCTGAGATAATGAATACTGCCCTATCATTACACTGGAGTCTGATTGCCATGCGTCTGTCATTAATTCTGATGATATCCCTCACTGCCTTCTGAAGGCTCTCTCTCACCACAATTCCTACACTATTTCTAGCCTGTCCCCCTCCTGAGTAGTAGAGTCTGGATCCCAAGCCAAGTAGCTTTGCTGCACTGCCCTTTCATCTCATCTCTTGGATCCATAGGATGTCCACCCTCCTCCATATCATCATGTCATCCATTTCCAAGCTTCATCCTGTCAGTGAACATACATTAAGTGTAGCAATTTTCAGTTCATGTTTGGCAGGTTAGTTGGTTTTACATCTAGCTTTTGCTCAACAGAGCTCTCCCAGGTTATCCAGGCTGGGCAACTAGACATAGACTGGCCAGTAGCTTATTGACCCAGGGCTGCTGAGCTTTATGGTGGGCACACACTGGCCAATAGGGGCACATATACTCCTCCCACCATTAGCAAGGGTCCCTAGCATAGGTCAGAGTAGGACGGGTCCACAACCCTCTTATCACTGGTAACTACACATGCCTATCTTGAGGGCACTGTGCACCATAGTAGATGCCCAAAGCAGTTGGTCTGTACAACTCTTCCTCCTATAGGGCACCATGTAGCATCTGTGCTGCTGCCCGCAGCTCCATTCATTGTTGAGTTTTAAATGGAAATACTCAGCATGTTTTTTGGACATGGGAGAAACGCCATGAAGACACAGGGAGAACATGCAAACTCCAAGCAGGCATTGCTTGGAGGTCAGGAACACACCTTCTACCTTGTGCATGGGAGGCGAAAACCTTAACCATTAAGCCATCTGGTCTCTACTATTATTGAGTTACGGTAGGATAAAAGATGGTGCAGTAGGAGGAGAAGAATAACCTGAACAGTAGCATAATTAAGTCCAGGAATCTGCATTTTATAGATGTCAGGTAGTGAGGAAGTAGCAATGCAGTGTGACAGCACATACCCTGGGCTACTACACCTGTATGTAACACATTCACACAGATGACAGTGCTGTACAGGCCTCATATACATCTGCGTCCCACACATGATACTCACACCACTTGCTACTATAATGACAGCACATAGGCACATGTATTGTACATGGCATTACATACATTTATTACAGATGTCATTACCCTGCTATGTTATCAGACTGGGTGGTGTGGACTGGTTACTAGGGCTAAGCCTTGCTTAGCAAGTATCAACATTGCTGCAGTGTAACAGCTAAACTGATTTGTGCATTGGTAAGTGAAGCCTACACTGTGTAAGCCCGCGTACATTTACCCATAGCTTAGCACCCTTTAGTTTCACGCAAACCCACACAAACCCGCTTAAAGCTGCTCAAAACTGCCTTAACCACTTTGCATCTGACAGCCCTTGTTCTGCCCAGCAACAAAATGAACAACCCTTGCAGGTCTTGAACTCAGTACTCTGTACACAAACAACACTTAACCACTACACCATGATCACTGTGAAGACAGCTGGTGTTTTACCAGTATATCTGTCAATACATATATTGAGTAGTATTGAACAATTGCCTTACTTCAACAATTGTGTAGTACTTGTTATTAATATGACTGTTGCATCACATATGTTGTTTTATCATAATGTACACATATCAGATACATATGGTGAGAAACATCTGGGAGGGTATACACAACCGTGAGGTTTACGCATGATAGGAATATGGATATATACATATAATAGGTTGGTAAATGTCTACATGTACTTACACATGTATACTCATACATATGTCTGTATACACATCTGTATAGTGCAACATATATATGGCCATGTGTACATCTCTTTGTATGTATGTATGTATGTATGTATGTGTAGATATATATATATATATATATATATATATATATATATATATATATATATAAATAGATATATATACGGGTCTAGGACTATTCACTGAAAGCACATTTTACTGAAGGTAAAATGACTGTGCACGGGTCGCTGAAAGCTCAATTCACTGAAAGCTCATCTCACTGGGGCACGTTTCGCTGAGGGTTGTATGTGGCCTTTTCCACAATGTTGTGTGACCCTGGAGTTAGTATATATAGTAAGGGGCTGTGGATATATATTAAGTTCAGAAAAGAGTACTTCATTGGAATTGCAAGTATCCATGTATATAGTTCAAAATATTTAAAATAGGTGGGGGGAGCTATGCCCCCCACACCCCCGATGTGGGGGGTGGCACCCCCACACCCCCGTTACTATATATACTGGCTCTGGGGTCGCACAGCAGTGGGGAGGGGGCCATGTATGGCTTTCGGTGAGATGTGTTTCAGTGAGTTTTTTTTTCGGTGAGTTGGGCTTTCAGTAAATTGTGCACAGTCAAATGTGTTTCAGTGAAATGTGCTTTAAGTGAATAGTCCTAGACCTTTATATTTGGTTGGGAGGGTGGCCTAATGGTTACGGTGTTTGCCTTGCAAGCACAAGGTGCAGGGTTTGAATCTCACAAGGGATAATTGGCTAGGCTTAAAATGGCTTGCAAGGGCAGTTAGCTTAGTACTAATCTATGAACCTATGAACCTATAAGAAGGAAACAAGTAGTTGGAGGGCAATAGGAGATTCAGTGATAGTAGATTCTGAAAGCTGGTAGAGGAGAGGTAAGAAGAGAATTATGTTTTATAAAAGAAGAAAGTTTTGTTGTCCTGATATCTTTTTTAGAATGTAAGGAATAGAGGGGTCTGAAAGACTTGAGTGTAATGATATAGTCAAAATAAGATGAAATTAGTTTTTTTGGAGAGAAGTAAAAGATACCACATGGAATAGATAGCTACTATTAGGAGAGTAGTGATTATGAATGGATATAGTGCAAAGCAGTATAGGAGGGAGAAAGATAGCTAGGAATGGGGCAAAAATTAAATGAAGATAGGGGAGAAGAGACTGCACATTGTGGCAGGGCTAGCCACTCAATGGTGTAAAATATGGCTCTAGGTAGTTCGGTCATGTTAACTAATGTCACCAAAAATGGGCATGGGTAGTTACTGGTGATAAGTGGGTTTAGGACCTGGCCTACTCTGATCCACGCCAGGTTCCCGTGCTAATGGTGGAAGGCGTATATGTGCCCCTACTGGCCAGTGTGTACCTGCAATAAAGCCCAGCAGCCCTAGGTCAATAAGCTACTGGGTGGCTGGTGTCTAGTTGCCCAGCCTGGGCTACCTGGGATATCTCTGTTGAGTGAAAGCTGGATGTAAAACCAACCAACCTGCCAAACATGAACTGAGAATTGCAATGCTTAATGTAGGTTCACTGACAGGACGCAGCTTGGAAGTGGGTGATATGATGATACGGAGAAGGCTGGGCATCCTATGTATCCAGGAGATGAGCTGGAAGGGCAGTGCAGCAAAGCCACTTGGCTTGGGATTCAGAGTCTACTACTCAGGTGGAGGGCAGGCTAGAAATGGTGTAGGAATTGTGGTGAAAGAGAGGCCTCAGAAGGCAGTAAGGGATATCATCAGAATTAATAACAGACTCATGGCAGTCAGACTCCAGTGTAATGATAGGGCAGTATTCATAATCTCAGCCTATACCTCACAGCAGGGTTGTGATAGTGAGGAAATGAGTACATTCAGACAGCAGTTGCAGAACCTACTAGATAAACATGAATTGGTGTTGATAATGGGTGACTTGAATGCACATATTGTGACAGACAGAACAGGATATGAGGACTGCCTGGGTCCACATGGGTGTGGCAACAAGAATAAAGACGGAGAAGCCGTTCTAGACTTCTGTCTGACAAATGGCTTGATAGTGGCCAACACATGGTTCAGAAAGAGAGACAGTCACAAGATCACATACAAGAGTAATCAACATGCAACTCAGGTAGACTGGGGCAGAATCCATCATTGCAAAGTCATCCCCAGTGAAACAGTCAGCCCACAGCATAAACCACTAGTTGCCACAATCAGCTGCAAGCAGTGGTCAGTGAAAGCTCTAAGGTCAACAGAGAGCAGGCTGAAGACCTGGAAGTTGACTGTAGAGAACGTACAACAGTTCAAGAAATGAATCAGGGCTCTAGCACCCCAAGAAGCGGAGTAAATATGTGGAGTTGAAGAATTATGGCAGCGCGTAAAAACAGCATGTGTTAGGACTACAGAAAAGATATGTAGTTGAACCAGGTATGGAAATAATATGCATAAGGAAAGTTGGTGGTGGAATGCAGAAGTCCAGGAAGTCATCAAAAGAAAAAAGGAGTGCAGGAAGAAGTGGGAGACGAAAAGACTGACCAGGGTAGGAAGTCCTACTGGTTGGCAAACAAACAAGATAAAAAAGAAGTTGCAATAGCAAAGAATAGGGCATTAGAGGCACTGTACCATCTCCTGGAAAGTGACTCAGTAAGGGGTACAAAGAAACTATATCAGGTTGCAAGGTAAAGACAGAAAGATAAAGAAAATAGTCAGACACCCTTCATAAGGGATGCCAGCAACAACCTGCTCACCAGTCCACAAGACATCAAAGGCAGATGAAAGGAGTATCTCCAGCAGCTTCTGAATGAAGAAAATACCTTAGAAGCTGTACTGCCCTAGAAGCAACATACGATGAAAGAAGAAGAGGAGCCCACCATAGACGAAATAAGAACAGCACTAATGAAGATGAAGTCAGGGAAAGCAGCAGGCTCAGATGAAGTCACAGCAGATATGATAAAGATGATGGGTGAGAAAGGGGGAAATGGCTCTTGTGTGGAGAGAAAAGCATATCCCAGATGACTGGAGAATAAGCATACTCATGCAAGTGTACAAGAACAAAGGGGACATCCACAACTGTGGACAGTAGTGAGGCATTAAACTCCTATCACATTGCATGCAAGTTCTGGAGAGGGTGACTGATAAACAGATATGCAGAGTAGTAGAATGTAAGATGGGAGATGAGCAGTTTGGATTCAGATCAGGATACAGCACAACTGACCTGATGTTTGCACTGAGACAAATACTTGAGAAGAAGCTAGAGATGAGGAGAGAGTCCAACTGGGCATTCCTAGACTTGGAAAAAGCATATGACAAGGTCCCAAGAAAGCTGATCTGGGCAGTACTGCGGTGGTTTGAAGTCCCAGAAACATTGGTAGAATTAATGCAGGCTATGTACAAGGACCCAATGACTCAAGTATGAACAGTGTTCGGCCTCACAGAGGGGTTCCCAGTGGGTGTGGGTTTACATCAGAGTTCATCTTTGAGCCCACCGCTGTTCATGCTGGTGATGGACTACATTAGCAAACAGGTTGGAGGGGGCGGTTCAACAAAGCTGCTGTATGCAGATGATGTGGCAGTACAGGCAGACTCTGAGCTATAACTTCAGCAAAGGATATGAGAAAGGAATGCAAATCTGAAGGCATGTGGGATGAAACTAAGCACAAATAAGATGGTGGTAATGGCAGCAAAGTGGGGAAATCAGAAGAAACTGAGAATAGAGGTAGAAGGGAAGATAGTGGAACAGGTAAACAGCTTCAAGTATCTTGGATGAGTAGTTGAGGAGAAGGGTAGTCTGAATGAAGAGGTCAAAGCTAGAATCAGAGGGGTTGCAGCCAACTAGCATAGAGTATCAGGTGTAGTCTATGACAGAAAAATGTCAAAGAAGCTGAAAAGTAAGATGTATAATGCAGTGGTGCGACCAGTTCTACTGTATGGTACAGAAACCTGGGCAGTAAAGGCAGAACAGTTGAAGAAGCTAGAGGCGATGGAAATGAAGTGCCTGAGAAAGGTGATAGGATGGGGTCTACTCTACATGGTCAACTCTTCAGAACGTCGACTTTCCTATGGCCGAGAGCATATGATAGACTTTTGAAAAGCTGACCATGTAAAATAAACACATAACACACACCAAACACTTACCTTTCAACTGTTTGCAGGGGGGGCAATCCCCCCTGCATCTCCCTTGGGAGGGCTCTGCCCTCCACACCCCCTGTAACTTAAATATACCAACTCTGAGATTGCACTACAGTGCAAAAGAGGAAATGTTCCCATTCCACACTGTATGGAGATAGCGGTTCCCCATGGTCGGCTTTTCAAAAGTCGATCATATGGGCTCGGCCATATGAAAGTCAACTTTCTGAAAAGTCGAGCATGCAAAGGGGACCCATATGATGCACACTGTGGGACAGATGAAGAAATGAGGACATAATAGCAGAAGCCAAAGTAGCTCCAATTGCAGAAAAGAAGAAAGAGAACAAATTATGGTGATTTGGACACATGTAGAAAAGCAGAAGACAATCTGGTGAGGAAGACTTGGGACAGACAGGAAGAAGGTAAGAGGAAGCAAGGACATCCAGCAAAGAGGTGGATGGATTGTGTGAAAGAAGATCTGTGACAGTCAGGCATGAGTGTTGAAGAATGCAGGAGTGTGGCACTGAATCGAGAGAGTTGGTGACAGTTAACACAATACCCCGACCCCATGTAGAAAAATGGGAAAGAGGGGGCTGATGATGATGATGATGATGATGATAATGATGTTTATAACTCAATAATCTGTCTCAACATCTCTCAAACTCTTTCCCATCCACCTATTCATATTTCCACTTTATATTCTCCACACATTACACCAAACCTATTTAATATTGTTCCTCATCTTTATTCCAAGTATAGGTTAATTAACTGAACTTCAACTCAAACCAAAACAAACTTAAGTGCAAGAATCCTCTCCAAAAAATAAGTATGGATAATTCCCCAATATACTAAAGTCCTTGTAGAAGGAGATATATACCCTAATCTTGGCCACACCTGTCACAATGAACACAAAGAGAATTCTCTCCCACACACTTCTGTAACCCAACAAAAGCCAGTCCCCAATCCTGGTGATGTAATTTTTGCTGCAATAAATCTTAAAAGCATAACTGCTGAACTAGATGCCTGGATTACCCAACATAAGCTTGATGCTCTGGCTGTAACTGAAACTTGGCTTAAATCTAGTATAAATGATTATGTATAGTATAAACAACTACATATAGTATAAACGACTATGTATAGTATAAATGGCTATATATAGTATAAATGTCTATGTATAGTATAAACGACTATGTATAGTATAAATGGCTATATATAGTATAAATGTCTATGTATAGTATAGATGACTATGTATAGTATAAACGTCTATGTATAGTATAAATGACTATGTATAGTATAAATGACTATGTATAGTATAAATGACTATGTATAGTATAAATGTCTATGTATAGTATAAATGACTATGTATAGTATAAATGACTATATATAGTATAAATGTCTATGTATAGTATAAACAACTACATATAGTATAAACAACTACATATCGTATAAATGTGTATGTATAGTATAAACGTCTATGTAGAGTATAAATGACTATGTATAGTATAAATGACTATGTATAGTATAAATGACTATATATAGTATAAATGTCTATGTATAGTATAAACAACTACATATAGTATAAACAACTACATCTCGTATAAATGTGTATGTATAGTATAAACGTCTATGTAGAGTATAAATGACTATGTATAGTATAAATGTCTATGTATAGTATAAATGACTATGTATAGTATAAACAACTACATGTAGTATAAATGACTATGTATAGTATTAATGGCTATATATAGTATAAACGACTATGTATAGTATAAACGTGTATGTATAGTATAAATGGCTATATATAGTATAAACGACTATGTATAGTATAAACGTGTATGTATAGTATAAATGGCTATGTATAGTATAAACATCTATGTATAGTATAAACGACTATGTATAGTATAAACATCTATGTATAGTATAAATGACTATGTATAGTATAAACATCTATGTATAGTATAAATGACTATGTATAGTATAAATGTCTATGTATAGTATAAATGACTATGTATAGTATAAATGACTATATATAGTATAAACGTCTATGTATAGTATAAACAACTACATATAGTATAAACAACTACATCTCGTATAAATGTGTATGTATAGTATAAACGTCTATGTAGAGTATAAATGACTATGTATAGTATAAATGTCTATGTATAGTATAAATGACTATGTATAGTATAAAGAACTACATGTAGTATAAATGACTATGTATAGTATTAATGGCTATATATAGTATAAACAACTATGTATAGTATAAATGTGTATGTATAGTATAAATGGCTATATATAGTATAAACGACTATGTATAGTATAAACGTGTATGTATAGTATAAATGGCTATATATAGTATAAATGACTATGTATAGTATAAACTTGTATGTATAGTATAAATGGCTATATATAGTATAAATGACTATGTATAGTATAAACGTGTATGTATAGTATAAATGGCTATATATAGTATAAACGACTATGTATAGTAAACATGACTATGTATAGTATAAACGTGTATGTATAGTATAAATAACTATGAAGTTATACCTCCTTCCTGTTGCTTTCATTCTTATTTTTCTCATTCTTATTGCTTTCCTTAAAATAAACAGTTATAAACAAATATGTATTACTGTCTTTTACATCCCTCCTGGTGACAATATAGCTATACTGGAAGATATCTTACATTGGATATCCATAACATTTCCACAAGACAAAATACTACAAGGAGATGTGAATGTCAATTTGTTGGACATAAACTCTAACTCCCCTATATCTGGCATTAACTGATATGGTTTCACACAATGTATTAATGACCCCACACATTATAGCAAGACATCAAATTCCCCATTAGACTGGATCCTAGTATCAGACCCTAGCAAATACTCTACCACAGCTACAATGTCAGACTCTGTCAGTGATCATCTCCTAATATATATAACTAGACATCTCACACATCCAGTTAAACAGTATATTTATAACATAATACACAATCTTTCCAAGTTTAACCCAGAAATGGTCATTACTACACTATCATCTATAGGTTCATAGGTTCATAGGTAGATACTAGGCTATCTGCCCTAGGGCATTTATAAGCCTAGCCAGAGTGTATTTGGCTTCCACCTCCCTATTAGATTAGCCTACTGTGCCTCTGTAAAGTAAGTCACAGAAGGTACCCTTTTAAGATTAGTTTACTGTGCCTCTGTCTAGCAGGGACACAGGAGAGATCCCAGGGGTGAATTTGTGATTTCCCATCCACGCGTCCAAATTTCGCTTGAAGAGGGTCAGCGAGGGGCTATGTCTAACATGAATTGGGATTGTATTCCAGAGTGAGGGGAGCCTTTGGGAAATGAATCTGTCCCTCCAGCATGTCCTATTTACTTTTGTGCTGAGGTTTAGGTCCCTGGAGCGTGTAGCTCTAAGGGACCTGGATTTCTTGAGGTGGAGCATATCCATTAATTCTGGGTTTGACGTGGCTTTGTACATCAGGCATAGAATGCTCTGAGTAGGCGGTAAGCAACTGAGTAGAGCTGGAGTTTCTTTAGTCGAGCTGCATAGGACATCTGTTTGTAGCCCATGATCCTCTTGGTGAGGTACCTTTGGGGTCTCTCCAGTTGCTGCAGGGGTCGGGTACATCCCAAAAGGGGCATTGTATTCAATTATGGGCCTGATGAGTGACAAGTAGAGGGGCACAATGACCTCTCTTGATCTAGATGTGAACCCTTTCCTGATAAGGTGGGCTATATAGAAGGTCTTTCTAACCACTTTGGCAACGTGATTATCAAAGGAGAGATTACTATCTATGTTGGTCCCCAAATCTCTAATTATTTCTTCCATACTTAATGGATTGCCACCTATGTGGTAATTTGTGGGCACCTTGTTTTTCCCAAATGGGATGACTATGCACTTTTTAGCATTTAGCTTGAGGCCATGGCTCTGGCACCAAGCATCTGTCTCTGTGAGACCCTTTTGGAGGATGCTTGTGTCAGCTGGAGATTCGATTATGGCCCCCAGTTTGCAGTCATCTGCGAACTTTGTCAGCCATAATCCCCCCATGTTAGCCTGAACCTCAGAGAAGTATATACTGAACAAGAGAGGTCCCAGAACTGAGCCATGTGGGACGCCACTTGTAACTGGTTTGGATTCGGACATGGCACCTGAGATTCTGACCTGTGGGTTCTATCTCTGAGCCAGTTAGCAACCCATCTTGTGATATAGGGGTTGATATTTAAGCTGGTAAGCTTATTTATGATGCCCGAGTGGGGTATTGTGTCGAAGGCTTTTGCGAGGTCCATGTATGGCTTTGGTAACTGTTTCAAAGAAATCAACTAGGTTTAAGAGGCAAGATCTGCCCTTAACAAAGCCGAATTGGGTAGGGTCCAGTGTCTGGAGGCTCCCAATGTTTTTGTTTATGAGTTCCATGATAATATACTCCATAGCTTTACAGACCAGACTAGTCAGGCTTATAAGGCGATAGTTTCCGGGGTCTGTTGTGGCACCACCTTTGTGGAGTGGGACCACTGTAGCTGTACGCCATTCTTTGAGTACATATCCTGTAGTAAGGCTAAGTTTGAACAGCGACTTAATGTGAGGGTTCAGTTCTTCTTGGAGCTCATGTAAGACACAGCCTGGGACACCGTCCGGTCCCATAGATGCTGTGTTTTTGCTTTGGAGAGGTTAGCTTTCACCTGTGCATCTGTGATGTCAGGGAGGTTACATTCAGTTGGGATAGGCATTTGCTCCTTTGGGGGGGAAGGGGGAGAGATGTTTGCGCTGAATCTGTCTGCCAGGATGTTGGCTATGTCTGTAGGTTCAGTATATTTTGTACCGTTATGCAACAATTCAGAGCATATCTGGGAGTTTCCACCCATGTTTCTGACATAACTAAAGAAGGCCTTGTGATTATCTTTAGTGTCTAGGGCAATATTTCTTTCAAAACTGGCCTTTAATGATTTTATGAGGGATCGAAGTTTCTTGCTAATACTGATCAGAGATGCCTTTCCTTTTTGGGATTTTGCTCTGTCATGTAGTAGCTTCCTCCTTCTGTTGTATAGCTTATTTATGGCTGGGGTCCACCAGACCGGTATCCTGTTTTTGGAGGAGTGAGTCTTGGTTTTATTTGGGATAGCACGATCCATGCATTCCTGCAGGTGCTCATAGAATGAATTTGTAAAGGATTCTGCGGATTGGGCTGTATTATCCTCTGGCCCAGGGGTTTTGAAGGATTCCACCCCAGTCTTGAGAAGTGCAAAGTTGTCTTTTGAGAAATTCTTTACAGTGATTTCCTTGGCTGGGGGTGGGGATGGGATATGGATGTCCAGGGAAATTTGTTTATGGTCTGATCTTACCAGTGAGGGGTTTACCTCTGGTGTGGAACATAGAGTCCCAATGTTGGTGATGACCAGGTCCAATATGTTGTTCCCTCTTGTGGGAGTGGTGACCAGTTGTTCCATTGTGTTAGAGTATATAAATTCAAGGTACCGTTGGGCGAGGGTGTTTGGGCTTGAGTAGTTTTCCCAGTCAATGTTTGGGTAGTTGAAATCACCCAATAACATAGTGTTTGGAGAGACCTTCATATTCTCCAGTGTTCTCAGGAATGCCAAGTGGGGTTCCTGTAATAGGGGGGGTGTTCTGTAGCAGGCTACAAACTGAAAGGCAGTTTTGCCTGCTGTTAGTTGTACATGGATGGTTTCCGATGCTTCGTGCAGTGCCACTAACCTGGAGGTGTAGGTATCGTTGATGAATATAGATACTCCCCCTCCTTTTGTGCTTCGGTCCGAGTTTTGGGGCCAAAATACATGGTATGAGTTATAACCTGGTAGTGCTGGGGTGCTCTCAGGAGCCTTGAACCAGGTTTCTGTTACTGCACAGACATCGATTTTCTCCATACTGAGGAGAGCCTCGAGTGTGTGCATCTTGAGGTTTAGACTTCTGGCATTGAGTAGCATTACCTTTAGTTTTTTTATCCTTGGGTTGTCTATGGAGGTGGGTTTGTCCTTTGAACCTTGCCTAAAAAGGCACTATGGGGGTGGCAAGAGCCTTGGCCAGTATATGAAAGCCTAAGGGTGACAGGTGCAAGCCGTCCCTAGTGAAGCAACGTGGCTTGTCGAGCATGTCATCCCAGGCTGACAGACACTGGATCCCCTTTGAATGACACCAATACTTTAGCTAATTGTTGAAACTGATCATTTTGTCTTTATACTGTGGCATCATTCTTGGTGAGGGCAAGATGCTACTCAAGGTCAGGGTCATACCAGCCTGGGCTACATGGTTACAGAGCTCCTCTATGTCTCTTTTCATGTAGTCCAGGGAGGTAAGTCTCAGGTCATTCACACCAGCATGGACAATGACGGAGTCATACTTGTACTTGCTTTGGAGTGACCTGAGTGCTTGCATTATGTGGCAGATCTTGGCACCCAACAGGCAGCTTACAGTGACCTTCTCCTTGTTCAGTCTGGTGAGTGGGATGTCAGTGTACCGGACAATAGAGTCCCCTATAACAAGTGTATTTGGTGTGTTGTTTGGCCTTAATGGCTGTGACTGTGAGGCACACTGATTTTGTGAGATATGTGCTTTGTGGGTATTGTTGAGGGGTGGCTCTTGCTTGGATATCTGCTTAGGAGGTCTTTGCTGTTTAGGCAGATTTTTATTTAGAGCCTCCGAGTATGTTTTTGTGTGTTTATGTGTTGGGTATGCAGATGCAATAGGTCTGTGTGAGACTGGATTTGTGGTGTGGGTGGTTACCTTTCCCTCCTGACTGACTGTGCCAGTCTTGGGTTGAGAGAGCTCTGCCTCCAGTTTGGCTGTGTAACTGCATCTTTCACATGTATTAAAGTTTGTTGGAAGGAGGAGAGGGTTGTCTATGTACATAAGGCAATTGTAACATTGCCTCAAAATTCCCAGATTTACCAGCTGGACTGGAGAGTAACCTTGAAACTGACCCTTGGACATACCAGATTAGTATAGGGAACTGGTTTTTTACCGATCAGATTAGGGAAGGGAACTGATTTTTCACTTGATCAGGAAGGACCAATCGGGAGTCTAGGAGGGTGTAGTGCTTTAGTTAGTTAGTGTTTCCTTATAAGAGCTGAGCAAGTGCAGGGCTTTAGAAAGAGAATAGAGTGATTACTTTGAGAGTTTGAACAGTTCTAAGGGAAAAAGTGAAGCGCAGACTTTGTGGAGCCTGGAATAGTTTAAACCTGTTTAGGCGGCGCTGCCTGATGCTGCTCAGAGCGCAAAACCACACAAAAAGAGAGTTGTAGGGTTTTAAGAGAGAGAGATCAAGGAGTTTAGAATTGACCCAAAATGGCCAATAAAACTACAGCTTCTAGGTAGTAACCACTCCTCCAGGGACAGGCAAGCTGTTCAGTGTTAACCACTCCCACTGGTGAACACAGAGACTTCCCTTTCACCTAAGCAAGCAGTGGCCTTCTAGAAACTTCCAAACAGTTCAGAACAGCAAATCTGTAACTGAACTTTCTTAACTTTCAGAAAGTGGGAAAAAAGCAAGATTTTTTTTTTTTTTTTTTTTTGTAGTTTAAAGGCAGCAGAGATACACAAGCAGCAAAATAATCACAACAGTACAATAAATGACCCCACACTTGAGTGCTAGGCCAAAATCAGGTAAAATGCAGTTTTTAGAGAAAAAAATGATTTTAAATTAAGTGCAACACAGGAAATGCAGTAAACAGGCTCTAGATGTGTTCCAAGTACTGTTACTGTTACAGATATAAACTTTAGCAAGCCGGACAATGCCAAAAAGTAGGCAGCAAAGCAGTAAAACTTAACAAAAAATCAGAAGAAAATACTTAAAATCACAAAAGTGGCTCCTTTTCTTCTCTCAGCGTTTTCTCCCCTTGGTAGGTGCTTCAGCAACAACTAACAAGCCTGAAAAGATGCCAAAACCACGAGGCAGCCTGGTTTTAAGAGAGACAGATCAAGGAGTTTAGAATTGACCCAAAATGGCCAATAAAACTACAGCTTCTAGGTAGTAACCACTCCTCCAGGGATAGTGTTAACCACTCCCACTGATGAACACAGAGACTTCCCTTTAGCCCAAGCAAGCAGTGGCCTTCTAGAAACTTCCAAACAGTTCAGAACAGCAAATCTGTAACTGAACTTTCTTAACTTTCAGAAAGTGGGAAAAAAGCAAGATTTTTTTTTTCTTTTTGTTGTAGTTTAAAGGTAGCAGAGATACACAAGCAGCAAAATAATCACAACAGTGCAATAAATGACCCCACACTTGAGTGCTAGGCCAAAATTAGGTAAAATGAAGTTTTTAGAGAAAAAAAAAAAAATTTAAATTAAGTGCAACACAGGAAATGCAGTAAACAGGCTCTAGATGTGTTCCATGTACTGTTACTGTTACAGATATAAACTTTAGCAAGCAGGAAAATGCAAAAAAGTAGGCGGCAAAGCAGTAAAACTTAACAAAAAATCAGAAGAAAATACTTAAAATCACAAAAGTGGCTATCAACTAGAATTTCCCAAAAATCCTCCTCTTGAATGATACTGTAAATGAATTCAATACAAATTTTCTAAATATACTAAATAGGTTCATAGGTTCATAGGTTAGTACTGGGCTATCTACCCGAAGGCATATATTAGCCCAGCCACATTGTGCGGTATTCACTGCCCCTTTAGTAGTTCCTTAGACCCTTGTACTAGCAGCTAGTACCCTTGGCCCCTATCTAGTAGTGCTGTTGGTGTGATCGCCGGTGTGAACTTTCTGTTACCCATCCACTCATCAAGGTTCCTCTTGAAGAGTGATATTGAGGGGCTCTGTCTTATGTAGATCAGGACCAAATAGCCTTGCATCTCCTATAAAGAAGAGACTAAAAAGAAATAATGCAATTTGATTTTTCCAAAAAGAGTAGAATGCTAATGCAGGACAGAGAAAAAAGCATGGAAAGAATGGCAAAAATATAAAACGCCTCAATATCTTGAAAACTTCAGAATGCTTCACATTCATACTAAAAAGCAAATAAATGAAGACAAAAAAAACTATACTATAATAACTTTCAGAATAATGCTAAACACAACACTAAATCATTTTGGACAGCCATTAAAGAAATCTTATATCCTGGCCAAAAATTCAACCAAAACCCCTCTTCCAATAACTCACCACTTGAAACTACAATATAGTTCAACTTTTACTTTTTAGATAGTATAGCATGTCTAACCAAGGAATTCTCAACATCTAATCCCAACCCTGCCCATCAGCCACATATCACCACATCTACTTTCACCTTCAAACCTGTGCCAACATCCTACATAAAAACTAGTTTTATGCTTAAACTATGCTCTTCTGCAGCTGATGACCTTCCAAGAGTACCTATAAATAGCAGCCAATAGCATTACCTATCCTGTCTCAATCCTTATAAGTAGGTCAGTCCAGGAATCTCACTTTCCCTCTCTCTAGAAAAAGTCACACTTTATCCCTCTCCACAAAGGAGGAAATTCAACAAACATTAATAGCCTTAAACCTATAACAATCTTATCTCCTCTTGCCAAATTACGTGAAAAATCTATGAAAAAACAATTGTCAGATGATCTTCTGCTGGTAAAACTCCTATCCCCTGCACAACATGGCTTCTGTACTTCCTATAGTTCCTATACTGTATAAACATACTGTCAGTAAAGCTAGAGATAATGGCAAACTAGTCTCCTCCTTATTTCTAGACTTGTCTAAAGCCTTCAGCACAACTAGTCACAGAAAACATCTACTTCAAATGTCCTCACTAGGTCTCTCGTAGTCCACACTTCTGTGGTTAAAAAGCTACCTGTCCAGTAAGTATCAGTCGGTAAAATGGCACTCCATACTCTCTCCTTTCTTCCCAGTCATTACCAGTGTACCACAAGGCTCTATCCTTGGTCCTCTCCTCTTTAATATTTTCACTAACACCCTCTATACATCTACACAAAAGGCTACCCTAATACAATACACAGATGATTCCACTCTCAATTGCACATCCAACAATGTGGTACACCTCTAAAAAATTACTCAGGAAGATTTAACAGCCACTGAAACATGGCTTCTTAAATTCCAACTTCTGCTCAACCAAAAAAAAAAAGCTAACTACCACTTTTTACCCACATCACTCTCTCATGAAAAAAACTAAATTTAAAGTCCTGTCTCCTGATAACACAACCATTAAAGTCACTTCTCATACTAAACTATAAGGGGTGATAGTGGATGATAATTTTACATTTGACCTGCATATACAAAATTGCTTAAGAAAACTCATTAAAAACTAGGGATGCTTTACGGAGCCAAAAATTTCTCATTAATTAAACTAAAACTACACTTGCCACTACTTATCTCCTCCCCACACTTCTTTATGCTGCTCCCATCCTCGCTAACCTTCAGGCTTCACAAAAATTAAAACTTGAACAAATGCTATAACAAAGTTGCTAAATTTGCAGCACATACCCCTTTAAGAATCCACCATGGTAAGACACTGAAAAGCCTTAATTGGTTAGAACTGTCTTGTCAGCCTGCATATACAAAGCTTCTTACCACCTATAAAATAATCCATCATTCATCTGCCTGTCCAGCACTAAAAAACATTCTACACAACTGTTCCTTTTGGTCATTCTGATCCATTTACCAAAATCTTGTCTGTCTACAAACTTATCCAATCTGCTGGCCATTGCTTGTAGTCCTACAAGGTTTCTAAGGCCTGGAACTCCTTACCTGTGTTAATCAGGTCAATACCTTCCCTTCCATCTTTCAAAACCACTCTGAAAGACTTCCTAGCTAAAATCTGGCTCTGTTCTTGCTGAAGACCAGGGTAAGCTATATCCCTAAATGTGAACAAGTTCTTTTACATTCCTTATACCTCCTTAATCTACCTTCTTCACTTACTTCCATACTTCTTTCAATTTCTCTTCCTTTCTTTTATCTAAATATACCATAAGCCTCTTTTTTGCCTTCACTTCGTATAGCAATTCATGTTTGTATTAAACTCACTTCCTTTAAT
The DNA here is from genome assembly GCF_019279795.1 of Protopterus annectens. Classification (NCBI taxonomy): domain Eukaryota; kingdom Metazoa; phylum Chordata; order Ceratodontiformes; family Protopteridae; genus Protopterus; species Protopterus annectens. Next base: position 144,083,064 of record NC_056725.1, read on the forward strand.
TTCTCTACAGACTGTGTAAAAGTACTCTAAATATTAAATGATTGTCATATAACTTGCATCATTTCTTAACCAATGTTTTTTATATTATGTCTATTTTGTTATAATTATTTAAACTGCAAATGTTTTTGTTTTAGTTTTGAAGATTGCAAAATTATTATTCTTAAAATGCTTTGTAATAATTTTGAGCTTTTCTCCCCGGGACTCTGCTGTAAATGAATGCTTACTTATTCAGACTTTCCCGGTAATTAAAAGTCAATAAATAATAAAGGGGGAGCAATGACATTCCTACATCTAGTCATAATCCCTTTATTTATAAGCTGTGCAATATAGAACAAGTTTCTTACAATAATAGACACGTGTTGAATGACCCATGTCAAGTAGTTTCAACCAAAGCTAAATTATTTAGGTTTAAGATTGCTCATGTATCCAAGGGACTGTAACTGATACGTAGTTTGTCAAAAGTTTAATTTTTTTATGTCTTGAAGTTCATGGTAATAACATGATCACAACTGAAGAGCTTGTCAGACAGCAGGATGTTGTTCACTGGTTTTTGAATCAATACCGTCATGTACAACTTCCACAAGTTCACATCACACAAGAATTTATGTATATCCACTGTAAGTTTCTGACCTTATTTGCTTATGGATTTCTTTATTGCTAAGGTCTAGCAGTAAATGATGTTTAGTTTATTAGGCTGTGCTTAACCAAACAGAGCTATTAGTATAGAAGCATATCAGATGATGAACACTGTACTGGTGTTATAGTTAGCATCATTTACTGATTTGTGGCTAACATTTCGGTATACATTCCTCATTAATATAACAGGCCATTCTCCGTGACCTTTACTTCCCCCATACTTCTTCACCTTCTCTATTTCTCTGAAGGAGGTCTTTTGTATATGTCAAGAATCCATTTAAAATAATGTACTGAATATGCCTGTTTTAATTACTGGCCTCATGCTACATAAAGTATTGCTAATTTGTTTGAGCATAAACAAAAACCACAAGAATACAAGTAAAAGCCAGCTATTCCAAATGCAAACCAACATAAACCAAAAGAACACTCCCACAGGATAAAGTAGTCTCCCAGTTTTATTGAGCACTTTTGTTCCTTATGAACTTCATCAGGATGACAACAACAGAAAAATCCAATATTAAATATACAAGCATTAAAAATGATTGGCAGCTACTTCAGCCTATAACTTTTTTTCTTTTAAAACAGGCAGAAATAGATGTACACTCATTAAGACCAGGAGCTAAATCAGCCCTTTAACTTAATCTGCCATTTCAGTTCACTTAAAAAGCAACTCAATCCCCCAGTCTCTCCCACCACTCAATGATTTTTTGAATTACTCAAGAATAAAAAATATATATTTTTAAATGTTTACATTCACAAGAATGTTTGAAATGTGCATTTGCCTTGTCTTTATTTCTAATGCTTTTCACATGTTCATAAATGCCTTTGCTAAGCTTCTTCTCCATCTTACCTACATAAAATGCTGAATCTACAGAATCCGTTTTCATTAAAGGCCCGGGGAGAAAAGCTCCACATATAATACAATGCAAATACAGTACAAAACAATACAATATAAATGACAAGAAATACTGCACAAAAATAAGTTGAAAGAACATAAACTATGTTGCAAAATGTTACAAAATATACTACCCATCTAGGCAATTCTATAGAGTTAAAACATTATAGACAATTATAGTCACTCTCACCATATACATAGCCTAAGAGTTGATACTGTCGAAAACTAGTATGTAGGTAGTGCAATGCATGACATTGACTGTTATAGTACATGAAAAAAATAGAATGGTGGTTTTAGTTAGGAAAATAATGGCCAGAAAGTTAGTGATGCAGAAAGATAGTGAGAAAGTTAAGAAGAACAGAGGCATTACAGCCTGAGCAGTAGCTTAAGGATATGGTATAGAAACAGAGAAGGAGTTAGGAGAGCCTTATGATCTTTCAGACTGTGAGGGATTGAAATGTGACAGAAGAGGAAGATGAGGCTAGTGTGGAAGGAGAGGAAGAACTGAGCATTAGGGAGGCTTTATGCAGAAGCAGAGCCATGTATTTTTGAGATGATTTTTTAAAGAGGCTTTGAAATGGGTTAGGCCAGGCACAGACCTGATAGCTAGAGGTAGTGAATTCCATAGTATAGAGACAGAATATGAATACAGAGAATGACCTGGTTTTCTTGTGGGTTTTGAGATAGCTAAGAGATTTTTGTCTTCCGATCACAGGGATCGATTTGGTGTGTAAGGTGTCACTAGATTGGCTAGTGCCAGGCAGTCAGAAGGCTTAAAAATAAGGTTGTGCAAGGTGGATAACTAAATAAAGGCAAGTTGGTTTGGGAGTTCAAGCCAGTTTAGTTCTAATAGTGATTTACAATGATGTGTGTGATATTTAGAGTTTGTGGCAAATGTTGCAACTTTGTTATAGCACTGTTCCATCTTGCCTAAGGAAGAAGTTTGTAAGTTAGTTAAGATAGGGGACCGTAAAGAAAGGAGGGAAGTAAAACTGTTTTTGCAAGGATAGTTTTGGTTGCTGTAGTAACAAAATGTTTGTTTCTATATAACAGTCCCAGTTCTTGAAGCATTTTCTTTATATTTTCCTGTACATGGGGGTCAAATTAAAGTTTGAACTCCTAAATCACCTCTTGCAAAATAGCCTACTAGTAGACTCACAACATGGTTTTAGGCCCTACCATAGTACTTCCACCGCCCTTCTCTCCTTCACTGACACAATAAACAGAAATTGCAATAACAACCTTTTCTCCTCAGCCCTATTCCTAGACCTCTCAAAAGCCTTTGATATGGTTAACCATCAACTACTCCTAGATACATTGACATCACTTTCACTTGACTCTTCAGCAGTACAATGGTTTGACTCATATTTGAATGATAGAAAACAAGCTGTCCTCTGGGACAGCCATATATCCTCACAGCTCCCAATCAATATCGGTGTTCCTCAAGGATCCATCTTAGGTCCCCTCCTCTTCTCTACATTTATAAATAACCTGGCTACTTCACTCCCAACATCCACTTGTATTCAGTATGCAGATGATTCAACTCTCATCTGTTCTGCTTCATCTTCAGGAGAACTCCACTCTTCCACCCAGAAACTCTTTACTACGGCTGAAAAATGGTTCCAACATATCTGTCTCCTCCTTAATCCGAAAAAGAACAAATTACTACTCTTTACACCAACACTTAAATCTCCCCCTATCTCATTTTCCATCACATCTGGCAATGGCACGATCATCAATCCTGACTGTTCCACTAAACTCCTAGGTGTTACTATAGACAATCAACTGAGTTTTGACTGTCACATTGATCTAACCATCAAGGCTGTTAATAAAAAGATAGGTGCCCTTTACAGACTTAAGCCCTTTCTTACTGCAGCTACCCGAGTGTCTCTTGCCCAAACTCATCTCCTATCTACACTACTGTATGCCTCCTCCTCATTTATTAACATTTCAAAAGCTAACCACCAGAAACTAGCCACAGCCTATCATAGTATTGCCAGGTTTGCCACTGGTTCCCCATATCGAACTCACCATTGTCATAATCTCAAAATCCTTAACTGGCTAGAACTACAGAATCGAATTCTCCTACAGCAATTACATATCACCTACAAAATTCTCCATTACCCCTCTAATACACCCATACTTAATAACCTTATCACCCCATACAAAAATCTAACATCCCTTCGCTCAGCCAACAAACTTCTAGTAGCTACTCTCAAATCTTACAACAAAGCAGGTGACTCCTTATTTGCTAATACTGTAGGATCTCACTGGAACAAACTCCCCAAAGAACTAACCACTTTAAGCTCACCCCACCTTTTCAAAAAACAAACAAAAAAACATTTGCAATCTCACTGGCTATGCCCCTGCTCAAATCCTGACTGAGCTTAAAAAACAACCACTCTCTCTCTCACCCTACATTTTGCTCTTCTACCTACCCTACTTCACTACTTCTTTCCCTCCAAGAAGTAGACCTAGCAACCCACCAGCCTGCTTATTTACTCCTACCTACCTCTTTTTATGTTACCCTCCACTATCTCTAACCTGTTTTTCTCTCCATGTATCTAACCCAGTTCCAATCTTCCTGTGTGCAAATATCTATCCTAATAATAGTACTCATCACTATATCCCTGCTACTAACTGACTTCTATGACTAAAGTTTTACAAACCCTCTACTTGTCCCTATTTTTCTCCCTTCTTCATCTTTTTAGCACTCTATCTATAGTAGTTATTTAAATTATAGTGATTCTGTACTGATGTTTATTTCTTGTTTAAATTGCCTTCCCATTACTATTCTATATATCAATTTTTCCCTTAGTTGCCTGCATGCATTAGTTACTTGTTATTTACTTGTTATTTACGTGATATTTGTTAGTCACTTAGTTTTATTAGTGGAGCTTTTCTCCTCGGGCCTCTGCTGAAAATGGACATGTATCCAGCCAGACTAGCCCGGTCAACAAATGTAAAATAAAATAAAATAAAAAATAAATAAAATAAATTTATTGTCAATGATAACTCCTAGAAGTTTGGTTTCCTGCACTATTTCTATGACAGTGTTGTCAGATGGAAGGCTGTTGAAATAATTAGTGACAGGGGAGGTGTTTTATGGTATATTATATATTATATTTACGGTGTGTGTGTGTATGTACATATATATATATATATATATATATATATATATATATATATATATATATATATATATACATATATATATATATATATATATTGTTCAAAATTTAACAGAATAGCTAGATTCTTGCCTTATATTTTGGTCTGTTCCTCATAACATTTGTGGCATTTGGCAAATCATTGAGGATTGAATTAACTAAATAATAGTATACATTTTAGTTTCAGGCTTCATATCCTTGAAAAATTGCATGCAAATGCAAAACCTGTTACTCTAGTAACTTTATACATTTATAAGAGGAGTATTTAAAATCTGCCCCTGATTTTTGGCATTTGTCCACCCATTGTTTTTATCTTTGTCCAGATTCCATATGAATTAACTATATTACCTACATGTACTCTGGTCATCTGATTACTGCACAGATTTACTTCATATGGCAACAGCTTTATAGTGCAGAGGGATGAATTCCTGACTTCATCTCAGATGGCAAGGGATTAGTTTGTGACTGCAGAGGTGGAGAAGCCAAGGAGCCATCTGGGAGAAAGGCATAAGTGGCTAGTGCCAGCTTTCCATTTCTGTTGCAGAAGTACACCTGTGATCAGTACTTGATTCACAAGAGGTGAGATGCAAGAGAGTGAGCTTGTCCAGGAGAGCTCTGCATTCTACCAACTGTGAAAAAACATGCACCTAAATGGGTGCCAAGCATAACTGGCATTTGTACTATATAATTTGTTATTTTAAAAGGTGACGGAAAAGGTAAAAAGAGAAAAACTTCTGACTCCACATAGGATGATGGCTGTAATCTCTGGCTGTCACCTCTCTTGTCTGACATGGCTGGAGAATAGGATGTAGGAGGACCGAAATTATTAGTTTAGGATGAGATGTCAGTGGTTGCAGGAAGATCAAGATATAAAAAGAGACACTCTTGGAAAAATGAAAATGTATTGAATTGATATTCATGTGTATGTTATTATTTATTAAGGTCATTTATTTTATTGCATGTTTTTGCTTCTTTTAACTATATCCTTTGTACTTCCACTGTTTGAGATAATACCTTTAGGTTGTTTGATACCAGACTGTAGGTGAAGGTGTACCTCAACCCACCAGTCTGTAAAAATAGTAAATAAAACAGTAAAGTTTGATTTTTTTTGGATATGAATTTATTAAATTGTCAACATTGTGCTGCCTTTATAGTGACACTTAATGCCTTTATTGCTGGCTACTTTCAAGAAGACTGCCGCCAGACCAATGATTCCTTTAGGGTATATTTGTTGATTGTATATATATATATATATATATATATATATATATATATATATATATGTGTGTGTGTGTATATATATCTATGGTTGTGCCTCCAGATAGAGTTGACATATTCTTTTGAAATTTTCTAAAGAATGTTACTGGGATAATTTCTTATCCAATGCTCAGGTAGAAAATAAACAGCTGAATTTTGAACTTTAAATTTTTATGTTATAACATTTAGAATTAATCAAAATTACAGTTTTATATGTAAACAAAATACTGGCTAGGATTCATAAGCATTTTATACATGGCCATGTAATATAAAAATAGTATGGTCAAGGACTAACAATATATCAGGAACGACTTTGCAAGATGGAGTTACACTAATATATACTGTGCTAGCGAAATTCAAAAGATTGTATACTGACCAGCACTGCAGGATGTAGGTCATATGACCTAATGAGTCCAGTAACATGCAGTTAGCATAGATGTGATGAAGTGTCCTCACCTGCACACATCAACAAATCCCTATAAGCACTGTTGAGAGCCCTGATAAGAGCTGCATAAGAAAGTCTTTACCAGTTTATAGCTATAAATAGGGAAGAATGGTTGTTCAGGGCAGTCAGAAAGGGGAAGAACAAGCAGAGGAACACAAAGAAGACAAGAGGAAAAGAAGACTGGAATGGGGATGGGGAAAAAGTTTGTTTACTTGTGTAACAGATTCCCATTTTTCTTTTTTACCAAGAAGGCTATTGGAGGCAGTACCAAGGGGAAAGCATGGGCAGGAATGAGGGTATAGGGCTGGTAGCAGGGCAGACAAGTGAATGCAAAAGGCAGACAAAAGTCCAACTGAGGAAGTGTTGACACAAACTGGGGGAACACATACTAGGTAAGGAAATGGAACACAAGAAAGAGGAGTACCATAACTGGGGGCAGGGCTCTTGATAATTGACTACTATGCTGTGGAATGTCACAACCAGCCAGAGGACAGTCATATCCATGACAACCCTCAAGGTTTGACCCAGCTACTTGTGACTCACTATTCAAGGTCAGGAAATGATGTGATTCAGCCAGTATGAAAAGAACATGCTCTTGGTGGCCAATGCGGGTTTTCAGGTACTGGTCCAGCAAAACCATCACCAGGTCATTCAACTTCTACAGAGTGACCCACCCGGTAGTACTCCTTGATGGGGAGCCTACACCTCCAAGAGAAGAGAGAGAGATCACCAGAGTACACCAGGCAACCCTCAAGGTTACCACCCATTGGGTGACCTATGTTACTCTGCAGAAAAGCTGGCCTGGAGATGCCTGGAGTTATGGTAGCAGATGACAAGGCAGGTAGTTGGTGAGGTGGCCACTGCTGCACCACTTCCACAGCCATGGCTGGCACTGCATAAAATATGAGCATAAATGTAGAGAAACAAAACAACAGACAGCAAATAACAGGAAAAAAGGAATTGTGATAAAGAGGGAGACATAAAAACAATTGTCACTAATGTGTTGTGGACGGAATAGCAATACCTGTAGGAATAAAATGCTGTTACTCGTGCAGTGAGAAAAAGCAAAATACATCTGCCAGATCACAGGGTACTACAGCAGGCAGTAGGTAAAAAGACCAAGAGTGCATGCTGCCTAACCTACCCACTGTGTGTATGTCATGTGACTAGTGACTGCATTGCAAAGACTGACCATAGGGACCACAGACACTAGCCTAGAAAAGACTTGCACCATGTGTATTGCTCAAGGGAGCTGCAATCAGGTGGCAAATGTGACCTATTAGTCAGGTCATAAACACAAGCCACAAGCATGAGGTGGTGGTAATGCAATATCACATGGGACAGCCACCATTACACGACAAATGGCAGCCTGTCAGATACATGGCTGTGGTATACCCAGTATAAGTGGCACCGGCAAAAGCTTAGAACAGACTGTGGAGGAATGATGCTAGGCAGGCAGACCAGTGCACCACATATGACTGTCAGAGGTGGTGGCTATGCCAATGGCAGCAAACAGGTGTGCTATAGAGACTAACATCAGGCATGGCTGTGTATCATCCATCATAAGTCCAGTCTTCAGTATTATTGTGCTACCAGTAGCACTTATCTGAATTAGGATGGATGGTGTAATAGCTGAGCCTGAATTGCTGAAGTATGTGCATACTTCATGTATGTGCATGCATAGGCATGTAACAGTAGTATACACTGTCTGAACTAAGTAACAGCACTGCAAAAATAGGCAACACTACATGTATGTAAAATATATAAGTTGTGTATTACTTATACCTACACCTGGAGAGGTGTTCCATACACCTCCAGTACATTAAATTGCTGTCCTCAATTTTACAAGGAGTTTAAAAACATAAAAAGACAAGGAAAGATGTCCATGACTCACTTGTCTTGCATATGGCTAAACAGATATGCATAAATAATCACAATCAATCATCTACCAGGGATATGTACTGTAGATCTCTGGAATACACACTGATTAAAGTCACAGTGGTGCCTCCTCAGGCCACTGCACTTATGCCTGCACTGTTCACCAGTGCAGTTGATGCTCATGGTATCACTCACCACCCTGGCAAATCCATGCCAGGAATCTACTTTGCACTGGGGAATCACATAAGAGTTTGCCAGCAAGTGTTCCCAGTGGTTCCTATGCAGGAAGTAGAGAACGATATTAGTTACCTTCCTGCACCATGCAGGAGTCCTTTCACATTGAGCATGCTCAGAAACTATGGCCACATTACAGGTTGCAGTCTTGAGGAAAATGGTAGCCGAATTGTATTAATGCATATTGGTAAATCACACAGGTTCATAGAAACTTACTAAGCTCATGGCCCAAGGAGACCATCAAGAAGGTCAGCCTCATTGCTTTATACTCATCGGAGGCCTGTACTGCATACCTCTCAACTTCTGAGCACAAGAAATCTATACAATGCCAGAAATAATAGGGGGATAAAGGCCCAAAAATAGGGACAAATTTAAAATATTGCTCCTATAAACTTAGGAATTTGGTAGAATGACAGATTTGGGATAATTATATATTTTCTGAAAAATATGAAGTCTGAAACTCAAATATCTGTCATTTAGTATTCTTTTGTGACTTCAGTCCTCAAAGATTTACCAGAAAAAACACTAATTTTATGTAGAACACACCAAAAATAAGAGGCAAAAAGCTGAACATTCTTCGAAAATCTGGACAGTTGAGAGGCATGTTGCAGTGTTTGCCATTAAGTACAATCCACCTATTCCTGGTGAAAATTTGTGATCACCAATCCAGTCATCCAGACAAGTTTTAAATGTTGTTAGGGAAGTAATGTACTTGATAGGTAATGACAGCCTATTCCAGAAATGAGGGATATGTTGGGTTAAGTATCTCTAATGCCATCTGATGCTGTTGATGAAATAGTATTGGTTTAAGTCTCTAGAATGGGTATGCTGGGTCATTCATAACACAGAAAGCTAAACAAAGATCACCCCCTCAGGAGTCTGTATGACACTGAGTAGAGGAAAAGAGTTTTAGTCTATTCGAATAGCTAAGGGTATGGAGAACTGCAATCTTTTTGGGGATGATGCACTGAAGTCTCTCAAGCTGTTTTAGGTGCTTGTCTTGGTACATGACAAAGTGTGAATTATATTCAGTTTTGGGCCAAACAAGTGATGAAAGAAGTGAGATTATAACCAGTTTGGACCTTGAGGAGATACCACAAAAGATAAGATGGATTTTTTAACCACCACAGAAAAGTGGTGGTCAAGGTAGAATCTGTTACCAATGTATATCTGTAGGATAATCCATAATGACACTAGATTTACCAATGGAAACTATGCATTGATGGATAGCATGACAGAGCAACAGTGCCTGCTGTAATATTAGTCACACACATATATGAATAACATGTCATGGTGGTGTTTGGGTTATGGAAAACCAGCAGACTTATATGTAGCTACCCTTTACAACCCATTTCCATGTCCATAGTTACATTATAGTGCTCTCACAGGGATCACTAATTTAATAATGCAACCACAGCCTCATAGGCACCAATGTCCTGCCCAGGTATATGCATGCAGTGCACTTTGAGGTCATTTATATGCATTGCTAGTAAGGAATGCACCTCATAGTGCCTTTTTGGTCAGCTACACATTGTGTAAACAATGCAGTTTAGGGACAATTACTATCAATTGCCTCATTAGCATGATTATTGTGTTATTTCCCCACAAATGACATGATAAAAACAATTGACATTATCGCAGTATTCATTGCACTAAATGATTATTAATCAGCAGGATACTAAATTAACTGTGGGATTTGTACAGAATACAGAGACAGCTGCAACAGTTTTTGTAAGGCTATACATGTCACTTATAGGTACTGTGATGTACTGAATACATGCACACATGCCCTGTTAGGAGGGGGTTGGTGTTTTAATAACAATAAACTATAATCAATTACTCGAAGAGCAACTAAGCAGTTTTACCTTACAAACTCAGGAATAGCTTACTTTGAGCCTCATCATCCTGTTGTGTTGTACACTTGCTAAGGTGGGGGTGTACACAACATTAAATTGGAGTAAGCATAAGTATGCATTTGCATCTTGTAATTTTGTGTGGTGGAACATGGCAACATGCTGCTAGGTACATAGGCACCAGACTTTGCATAGCAATGCCAAAGAATGGAGACAGAATACAGGTGCAATGGTCTTCCTTACATACTGTGGAGTCCAAATGCAGGATTATGTAAGAGGCATGGCACACAGACTACATGTTCTGATGCACTGGCATCCAGAGACATAGAAACAGCAGGCATATCTGGTACATACTGGAAGGTATTGTGTGACAGATGCAAACCTATGCCCAGTTACAGGACAGCTGCCTAAGTCAGTGACCTGTGGAAATGGCCTGTGCCACCTTGGTGGGTCAGGTATTGCACAGTCTGTTCTCATTTTGGCCATGGTGCTTGGTACCATAGTGTGGATGCTGCAGATATTAGTGCTCAGTAGCTAATCATGGCTGTATGTTCACATTCACAGGGTGAGATGGTTCTTAAGGATTGCAACTACCTGAAGAATTTCTCCCAGTCTGAGACAGGCATCTTATTGCAGACCCAATGTGTACTTGGCTGGTGAATCCTCCAGATTAACAAAAGTGACCAGGACTTCCACAATCATATATTGTTGGAACTTTTGCAGATGTTAGTGCTAAAAGTGGCCATTATAGAGGTACACTCCAAATACGGTCACCAACATGATCAACCATGCCTGCAACAAGGCAAGTCACTCTTGATGGCCAAAGCTGGGGTTCACCAACTCATACTACCTTCAAGGACATGGAAGAGTTCCTTCCATCTGTATTTAGGGTAATGGACCAGCCCTTCATACCCTATGGATTGCTGACAAACTCTACTCACCACCACAGGTTTTGAATGAGAAATTGAGTGCAAAAAAAAAAAAATAACGTCAGGATCTAGGCATACAACATCAGGGGTATGTATTTCTATAAGAACAAGATATCTGATTAAGGTGAGAGACAAAAAACATAAGAAATGGAAGAGAGGTCAAACTACAACTTTGAAAACTGAAATAAACAAGCTGGACAAACAGATTAAGCATAGTGTGAGACAAGATCAAGAAAAAATTGAAGAAACTTTATATAAAGATATTGAGCATAATAAGAAACCTTTTTATAGATACATAAGATGTGGAAGGAGTAAAGATACACAAACTGATAAACCATATGCAGATTCTAAAATTGATTATCAGACACAACAGATTATAGATATATTTACAAAATCTTATGCAAAACAGTTTGGCTCCACAAAAGGGGTGATAAGTTATCCGAGTGACATCCAGGTAACTTCAGATACTGGAATACAATTGGATTATATTGAAAAAGAACCATGCTGGATCCAAACAAAGCACCAGGAGGAGGCAGAATTAGTAACAATGACCTGACAACACTTTAGAAAGAACTTAAAGTACAATTATATCTATTATTCACTAGTTCATATAAATATGGGGAGATTCCTCAAGATTGGAGACATGCACTTATTAAACCTATATTTAAGGGAAAGGGGAGTAGGACAAACCCAGAATCATATAGACCCTTAAGTCTACTTTCATGTTGTGGAAAAATAATGGGTAGGGTAATACTGGATATGTTATTATCAGAACTGGATAGGTTGGGACTTGAAACCATATATCAGCACAGATATGTTGAAAACAGATCTATTACCACCTGTAACATGATGTTCTATAACAATATAGTAACAGCTGTGAATGAAAAATTGTGCTGTGATGTAATTTATATAGATTTAACTTCAGCATTTGACAGGGGCATACACAAAACACTAATCAATAAATTAGTACAACTAGGTATTGACATACTCTTTATAAAATGGATAGCTGCATGACTTACAAATAGGACATGGCAAGTATCATACAGCAATTGGACAGGTGAAATCCTTGGTTACAGTTGGGGTGTCCTACAGGGCTCTGTGTTTTACAGTCTATATGCAGATGACCTGAAATTGGATAAACTTAATTCATGTGTTATTGATAAAGCATGTCTGCAAAATGGGTCTATATTATATTGGCAAATGCATGAAATTGCGAATGCTATATAATAGACCCAAACACTCCAAAAATAAAACTGTCAAATGCATGGATCAGCGATTTTTTTCCCAGGGAAAAAAATAAATCACTGATCACCACAGTGGAGGAAATGCCAAAGTCCTGAAAATGGCCCAGTGATTTTTTTCCCTAGGGAAAAAAAATCACTGTTCAGTGCTTTCGGCATTATGCCATTTTGTGTAAACATGTTCGATGAAACAGTGTTCGCAACTTTAAGCGTTCGTTTAAATAATAGGAACCCTAGCAAAACAACTTGACTAAATTGAACATTTGGGCACAGGAGAATAATATGCTGATACATCAAAAACTATGCATATGAGATGTGGAAGACATAAATTGAAAGGTGAGTATTTATTTCAGCACACTGTGATTGAAACTGTAGACTCATTTAAGGACCTGGGTATATGGGTAGATTCAGCTATGAGTTTTTGTAATCATGTCAGCCAATTGATTAATGATAATTATAGAACTATAGATTGTATGAAAAGATTTATAAAGTCTAGGAAATCAAAAATAATGAAGTCATTGTTTGTTAGTTGCATTAGACCCAAACTTGAATATGGAATAACAATATGGAAACCCTATTACAAAACAAGCATGAATAAACTGGAAAGAGTACAGCAGAAATATTCCAGGACATCCATGGATGTGAAAATTTAAGTTATTACGAAAGACTAAAATATCTGAACTTGCAGTGTCTCTTACAGATATCTAAGAGGAGATCTTATTCAGTTATATAGGGCATTTAGGGACAGCTACCTTTGGGAATGTTTGGGGTTATCAAAAAGTACTAGAGAATCATCAGATAACCTATGTAGAAGATCCTATAGGAATGAGAAGTGCACTAATTGGTTCTCTGACAGAGTAGCCGATGCATGGAACAAACTACCAAATTACATTAAAGCAAGTAGTAGTTTAGATGTATTTAAGAACAGCCTGGACACTTATTATGGGAGCAAGTGTTTTGGTATATTGGCAGGCTAGAAGGGCATTAATGCCCATGCTTGAAACATTTGTATGTATGTGCATGTGTTTGAGTGCAATGCCTCATGAGAGTATACCTTCATATATGTATAATGCAGTGCAACAAGACACAGCTATGAGCTTTCATATGTTGAGCACAGTCTTATCATTCCTACAGGAAATTCAGCCATGACAATCTACCCAAGGTTCACAGGCTTATATTTTTTGCATGCTGTATTATTGTACAGTTATAGTAGCACTAGAAACTGAGATTGCCACTAAGTAGCATTGGTGCTTTCTTAAAGGATGCAGTGTATGAATACTCCACCATAGATGTGGGCATTCCTGATATGGGTGAAGCATCTTAGCCTCACAATGATGGCAGACAAAGCATGGAACAGCCAGTTGTCACAGTGCTACAGTTAACCACGTCTACTGGGGCATGCACATTAACTACCACTTCCACTGACACAGCTACATTGTCTGTGCAACTCACCCTTGAATCCCAGGTGATCAATAAAGGACATTTGTTGGCCAACATCAGCACAGGGTATACATTCATCCCCTGACCCTCAACCAGTGCTGTATATTGGCAGCTTAAGTGAGTGTTGGGAAAACTGTAGGAAGTGGCATGCTGTTATCACATTATCTTGTGTCTTACACGCAATGTGGCCAGTCCATGTGCTGTATAGCGTAGCCTATTTATAATATTACATTCATGAATGCTGCTGTTTGTTATGTTTAATCTGACCCATAGTTGTGAACTACACACTGTCTCTAAACCAGTGCCACAGCATGCTGCATCCACCTCCACCTCCACCTGGCATGGTCATCCCCTGCAGCCAAACTCTCATAGAAATCCTTAACAGGTCCCTCCTCCATTGCTGGCTCCAGAATATCCTGACATGCCAATGCCTGTTGTATCGATCCATGTACCAACATGTAATGCAATTTAGTACAGATGGAAGTATCTATCTGCAGGTTTCTGGAGAATACTGCAGTATGGCACTAAAGGCATCTGAGCAGTGGAAGCAGGCCTTCATCAATTTGAATACATGTTTAATGATGGTGCAGGTCTGAAACAGTGTGGAATTTTAGACATGCTCTATCAAGGTCTGTGGGCTGTGTGTTGGTGCCATGATCAGTCTCTCCATGACAAATCCAGTATCACCAATGAGCTATCACTTTGAGGAAATCTCCCAGGAACAATCACTGACATAAGTTGCTAGCCTGTCAGATGTGGGAACCGTGGACACTGCATGGATGGCACACAAATACATTGTACATTATACTTTGTGAATTACAGACCATGTGGTAGTTCATGGAATGGAATCCGTTGTGGTTGCTATAAAATTCTCCTTGTGACTGCGGTGAGGCCTTGATTGTAATATGGTACATTAGATGGCACTAATACCTTCATGAAACAGGCTATTTTATAGAACACCCACACATTGTTGTTTCTGTCCTTTGTGATATATATGGAAGCCACATATGCTCCTCAGCAAGTTGCAGCATGGAATCAATGAAATTTGTCAAGCAGATGCAGGGGATACACCTACCATGTCCCAGTTGGTAACTGGAAGCCCCCCTATACCAAGAACTATTACTGGTACACTTATCTTGGTATCCACAAAAATCTGCAAGCAACCAACTTACTTGCATATGAGGATGACAACATGGGTACCATCTCCTGTATGGTGTCTCTGGCCCAAATGGTAAAGGTCTACCACAGCCCTGTTGTGAAGATGATAGTGTGTTAGGTGTGATTAGATTATTTGCCTATGCAGAAGATGATGGCATGCACCATCATGGCTACTGGATGCTTGGCTGGATTCTAAAATGCAGCTAATACTGCTGCCACCCCCAAACACTATAGTGCAGTCTCTATTAATGTTCATGTAATTGTGGCGTACATCTACACTGTGGCATGCTGTGCCTCAGTGTGCATGTTTTATGCATTTCTGAATTGCTCTGTCAAGTTATTCACTTTTATTTGCATTTGCCATTTGGCCTATTTCCATCTCATTATACTATATTTGCATAACACACCAGTTGCATCATTTTTTGTCCTTGGATGATAAAACTACCTATGTCTCTAAACTGACTCCATCATGAAAACTGCTGCTCATTGTACAATTTTGCCTTATATAGTCCATAATTTGTTTCTGAATCCTGGCTATCCTATTAAGCTTGATGCCACAACAAAACTATTTTAATTACAATATTTAGAAGGAATAAACATGTCAGTTTTATAGGTAAATAAATAAATATATTTTTAAGCCTGCCTATCTATTTATATATATATATATATATATATATATATATATATATATATATATATATGTGTGTGTGTGTGTGTGTCTACTTCAGAAGATCGACAGACCATTTGATTGACATTCATTTGGATGACAGCTCATTTCGTCGACAACCAGTATTCAAGGCACTTAACAGGGATTTGCCCCCCTCCCCAATGTTGTGCGACCCTAGAGTTGATATATATATATATATAGTTGGGGGAGGTGTTTAAAAGTATGAAAATACAAGAAAAACTACGCACCCCTCCTAACTATATATAACAACTCCAGAGTCGTGCAACATTGGGGAGGGGGAAAATCCCTGTTAAGTGCCTTAAATACTGGTTGTTGACCAAATGAGCTGTCGACCAAATGAATTTCGATCAAATGGTCTGTCGATCTTCTGAAGTAGACCCATATATATATATATATATATATATATATATATATATATATATATGTATTGCGCACATATGTATATTTATGTCTGTAAGGATATATACAATAGGTATATTAATACAGTAAAATATATGTATGTACTGATACCTATATTTTTATTTTAACCTGATTTTACTAATGTTGCAGTTTGTCAGGTGCTAATTTGATTCTAACCTGAATTTGACTTGACCTACAAATTGAATCTGTTTGTATTGCTTCCTGTTTCTTATATTTTAGGATACTATACCAGGACAATGTGTAATATTTTCAAGTTTGTTTGAAAAAGTAAACTATGCAGTTTTGTTATAACACTGAAATGTATCTTTTTTCTGTGAAACAGGTATATAGTTATGTGGCCCCACTGATGTTACCTTCTAGCAGTATTGGGCTATATCCAAAAATATTTGAAATTTTCTATCAAATATTTCAGAAAAAACATGTTATGAATGCTAGCCACAGAACACACTTAGCTGTTGACTTTGCAATGTCAAATATAAATACATATACACCTCACTGTTTATGAATTTAAATTCATGGAGAAGCTTCATTTCTGTGGTGATCAAACTTCTCTGCTTAAGAGAAATACTATTTTTTTACTTCTTATATAATGGCATAGTATTGATATATATTGGACATGTGCTGCAGTCTACTTTGAAAAAAAGTCATATGTGCATCTGTAAGAAAAAACATACAACAAAAGATGTCCTACATGCATTCATAATAAAAATATACTGGAATGTGTGGAGCTGTCACAGTTAGATGCGTGGAAAACTCTACATTTGATACCTGTGTATAAAAACATATATCAGTTCTACTTTCAGATCTTGTGCTAAAATGTTTATGGGAATTAGGCATTTAGAGGTAGTTCAGTGCTGACTATAACTACAATGATACAATCAGTATGAAGAGTTTTGGTAAGGAATGTTTCCAATGCCAAATGTTTATTTTTCCTGGAGAATTATAAGCATTTCCCTTTACTTCTGATATAATGTCAGCTCAGTGTAAAGCTATTTGCTGGACAAGTGCTACATTTCTCACTCTGAATAGAAGTTATATATTCAGTCCTAATGGAAAATAAATATAATGCAACCTAATTAATGACTATGTAGGTGTGCTGGTGACACCTTTCAATACAACATTGTATCTCTGCAACAGTTTGATATTTTCTACTCATTTTGGCAACAATTTTGAATACCCAGTAATAAAATGCACTCGACCTGTACTTCTGGGTACAGACATAATAAAACTGCTACATGTTAAATGTCTGAGGACAAGTTCCCAGTAGTTTTTTGTTCCTTTCTTTTTCTTTATGAAAACTTTAAATCCTGGAAACTACCATCTTCATGAATGGCTAAATCGTGATTTGTGTTCTTATAATATAAAATGCAGTCTATTTATGAGTTATGTATAATGTATTTGCTTTAGTGACAAAAAGGAGCATGTGAATATTTATTGTGATGGGAATGAAAAGACATTTGCATAATGGTGCTTTTAATAATTAAGTAACAATTTGAAAGCCAAAACATGGGATTTGTACAAAAATGTCACAAACAGTATTTCCAACAACCTTTGCACATAGATTGCCCTAGTGAAATAAGTTATTTCTGATAATGTACATACAGCTCAGTTCCTGTGAATACATCAGATAAATGCTGTGATCAATTTTGTTTCACACATTAATCCTCCCACACAATAACACTGCCCCTAGAGTGCTAGATAGATAACAGCTTAACAGTGATCAATCATGTTTAAATACAGATTGCCTTCTCACACAAATTTAAACATTTTTCTGACTGTGTACACCTCTGATGCTTGACTGTGATTATCTGGAAAAAATTATGGCCACAGTAATGAACTTCATATTTTGCCTCTGTTACTTGTACTGGTATCTTTGGTAGATGACATTAATGATTCTTTGACTATGATCAAGTAAATGTAATGCAGCTTGCCTTCACACATAGCCTGCTTCATCTCCCCTCTGTACACCTCTTCTGTTTGACTATGATAAACTGAAAGACATAATGTCTAGAGTAATGTATTTAAATGTGCTCATCTCAGATACATGTAGTATTCCTAGCCGACAAATGATCTTTTAACTGTGATTAGGTAAACACATTGTCCCTTTTCTTCCTACTCAAACTGCCTATCCATCACCAAAGGTAACTGTTTTTGACTATATGCACTTCTGCTGTATGATTTGATTAATGTAAAATAACTAAGTCATAATAATAATTGTCTACATATAATTGTCAGACACGTGTTATCTTTCCTGTTGAATGATGCCAGTGATTTACTATGATTAAGTAATTGTCTTTTACTTTTACACAACGACTGCCTCGTCTCCTCCAAAATAACAATTTTTCCATTTGTGCATGCCTTACGAGCTTGAATGTGATTAAATAAAATAAAATTAAATAAAAAATAATGGCTACAGTACTCGTCTCACACAAATATCTCCTTAGTTTCCTGTGCCAGTCCACAACACAATTATTTAACTGTGGTTAAACAACTTATTGGTGCTTGTTATTGATGATCCAACCCAGATTTCCATAATGATGTGTGGATCATTGTTGTCAGCAGAATGTGTTGTTAACACTTCTCACCAATTTATCTGATGTCCTGCCAGTAATTTTAATATTATATGCAAGAGAAAACTATCCCTAAACATGAAACTACCCAGTCCACCAGAAATCTCTTGTAAGACAACCTGAGACAAATTAGTAACTGTTGACAGCATTAATGGTATCACATATTAAAAGGACATGGATTGACTTGCCATATCTTGCTTCTATGTAAAAGAGAGGCAACTGAGACAGAATTCTAGTAAGTAGCATGTAATGTTCATTTATTTTTTTTTCTTTAGAGTAGTTCTCTTATTTGCCACATTAACTGTGTTAATGAAATGATCACACATGGTGTATTCTGAAGCTGAGAGTTTTTTTTTTTAAATTTTAAAATCATAGCTTTTATAATTTTAAAATAGAAAGTATCAATACAGGGAAACAGAGTGATCTCAACATCCATGGTTCTGTTGGGTGCCATCCTCTTTGTGACCCACATTTCTTTTGGGTGCCATCTTCTTTGTGACCCAAAGTTCTGTTGGGTGCCATCCTTTTTGTGATATCCACAATGAGTGAGTGCTGGTTCATCAAAGTCCACAGCCAGACAGCACAGTTCCTTCAAGCATGTGTACTGGTCAAGTATACATGTTCATTGACCGTGTGTGCATAAGCATAGATGTTTGTGGGTGAGTGAAACCTGTCATATAGAGAAACTGTTCTATTCTTGTAAAGAGCAGATATCAGGATTCTAAGCATGTCTAAAGGTGTTAGTGAATTAAATATGTGTGCCTAGTGCATTGTTTGAGAGTTGAGTTTTGTGTATGTAATTGTTTGCTCTGTGAGTCTGTGATTGAAAGGGTATTGTGCATATGCTCTGTGTGTGTGTGTGTGTGTGTGTGTGTGTGTGTGTGTGTGTGTGTGTGTGTGTGTGTGTGTGTGTGTGTGTGTGTCTGTGTGTGTGTTTGCATGTATGTCTGTGAATGTGTGTGTGTGAGACTCTGGTTGAGTGGGTCAGTGAGTGAGTGACCAAATGTCTGTTTTAATGTGTGTATGTATGTGCGTGTGTGTATGTGTGTGTGTGTGTGGGGGGGGGGGGGTATGTAGGCTGAGAGAAAGTGTGCATGTGCTTGTGTGTGTGAGCATGTTTGTTTGTGAATGGGTGATTGTGAGCAATGTGAGTGTTGTACAAGAAAGTGAAAACAAAGACAGGCTACATTGGTTGTATCTGACAAGGAAGAATGTTTAATTCAGACAGTACTTACAGCTCTGTATTACTTCTAAGTGTAATGTGGTTAGATGCATGGGGAGAGTTGAGTGCTGTTAAAACCTTACATTATTAAACACAAGACTAAAATGAACAATGTAACAGACAGCACTAAATGCAAGAGTATTGTGTTTAGTGCTGCCTCTTACATTGTTCGTTTTAGTCTTGCATTGGATGTGTTTTTTTTTTTTATTTTAGTGAAGATCTCACATTATTCTCAAGTTTGATGCACTGGTGTGTGAAATTGCTCACTGTGGTATCCATCAGTTTTTTTTTTTAATTTTTCATTCAAATGGTAATAATCCTACATTTGCATGATTTGTTGTATGTTCAATAAAACTCATCTTGAACAAAAGCTATAGGGGATATCACCTTTCTTCATATTAATGGTTACTTGCACTAAAAAAGCAACATGTGAAATGTCAGGCCTGCATAGCCTAAAATTGTCCTCCCCCTCCCTTTTTCCTGATAAATTCTGCAATAAACTCATAACTTAATCTTTAAATCTGTAATGATTTTTGTGATGTCTGTAAGACAAACTATAATATTTAAATCAGTAATGATTTCTGTGACTTCTGTAGCTCTGTAAGACACATAAATTATAAAATTTAAATCTGGAATGATTTATGTGATTTCTGTAAGGCATATGAACTGTAAACTGTAAATCTGGAATGATTTGTTTGACTTTAAGACACATAAACTTTAAACTTTAAATATGGAATTATCTCCGCAACTTCTGTAACAACATAAACAATGAACTTTAAATATGGAATGATTTCTGTGACTTCCGTAAGATGCATAAAGTGTAAACTTTAAATCTGGAATGATTATTGCACAGCACAACATAGTGTAGTATTTGAAGTAACAAAGCTTATTAATAGAAACCCTGGAATTGGTGTGATATATAAAAACAGCATAGTCTTCTGGTTTTTGCTCAGCATATGTGCTTTTTGTTTTGCCAGTTTTAATGGCAGGAGGTGCACAAGATTATCAGTGCCATTTTATGCCTCCATCCTTATGATGAATTTCTTCAAGCAAAACACAGCCACAGAATGGCTGCAACAGATAGTTTCATCCTCCTTACCATGATAATTCTTTGTCTTCTCCTGTGCATGCACCATCTGCACAATCCTGGTGCCTGTGAGGTTACCACAAGCTTTTGATGCTTGTCTTCTCCTGTATATGCACTATTTGCACAATCCAGGTGCCTGTGAGATTACCACAAGCCTTTTCTGCTTGTCTTCTCCTGTGCATGCACCATTTGCACAATCCTGGTGCCTGTGAGGTTACCACAGGTCCTTGCTGCTTGTCTTCTCCTGTGCATGCACCATCTGTACAATCTTGGTGCCTAGGAGATTACCACATGACCTTGCTGCTTGTCTTCTCCTGTGCATGCACCATCTGCACACTCCTGGTGCTTGTGATGTTACCACAAGCCTTTGTTGCTTGTCTTCTCTTGTGCATGCACCATCTGCACAATCCTGGAGCCTGTTGGTTACCACAATCATTTGCTGCTTGTCTTCTCCTGTGCATGCACTATGTTTACAATCCTGGTGCCTGTGAGGTTACCACAAGCCTTTGCTGCTTGTCTTCTCCTGTGCATGCACCATTTGAACAATCCTCGTGCCTGTAAGGTTACCACAAGCCCTTGCTGCTTGTCCTCTCCTGTGCATGCACCATCTGCACAATCTTGTTACCTCTGAGGTTACCACAAGCCATTGTTGCTTTCCTTCTCCTGTGCATGCACCAGCTGCACAATCCTAGTACATGTGAGGTTACCATGAGATTTTGCTGCTTGTATTCTTCAGTGCATGCACCATCTGCACAATCCTGGTGCCTGTGAGGTTTCTACAAGCTTTTGCTGCTTGTCTTATTCTGTGCATGTACTATGTGTACAATCCTGGTGCCTGTGAGGTTACCACAAGCCTTTGCTGCTTGTCTTCTCCTGTGCATGCACCATTTGCACAATCCTGGTGCCTGTGAGGTTGCCACAAACATTTGCTGCTTGTCTTCTCCTGTGCATGCACCATCTGTACAATCCTAGTGCCTGTGAGGTTACCACAAGCCCTCGCTGCTTGCCTTCTCCTGTACGTGCAGCAGCTGCACAATCCTGGTGCCTATGAGGTTACCATGAGCTTTGTCTGCTTGTATTCTTCAGTGCATACACCATCTGCACACTTCTGGTGCTTGTGATGTTACCACAAGCCTTTGTTGCTTGTCTTCTCTTGTGCATGCACCATCTGCACAATCCTGGAGCCTGTTGGTTACCACAATCATTTGCTGCTTGTCTTCTCCTGTGCATGCACTATGTTTACAATCCTGGTGCCTGTGAGGTTACCACAAGCCTTTGCTGCTTGTCTTCTCCTGTGCATGCACCATTTGAACAATCCTCGTGCCTGTAAGGTTACCACAAGCCCTTGCTGCTTGTCCTCTCCTGTGCATGCACCATCTGCACAATCTTGTTACCTCTGAGGTTACCACAAGCCATTGTTGCTTTCCTTCTCCTGTGCATGCACCAGCTGCACAATCCTAGTACATGTGAGGTTACCATGAGATTTTGCTGCTTGTATTCTTCAGTGCATGCACCATCTGCACAATCCTGGTGCCTGTGAGGTTTCTACAAGCTTTTGCTGCTTGTCTTATTCTGTGCATGTACTATGTGTACAATCCTGGTGCCTGTGAGGTTACCACAAGCCTTTGCTGCTTGTCTTCTCCTGTGCATGCACCATTTGCACAATCCTGGTGCCTGTGAGGTTGCCACAAACATTTGCTGCTTGTCTTCTCCTGTGCATGCACCATCTGTACAATCCTAGTGCCTGTGAGGTTACCACAAGCCCTCGCTGCTTGCCTTCTCCTGTACGTGCAGCAGCTGCACAATCCTGGTGCCTATGAGGTTACCATGAGCTTTGTCTGCTTGTATTCTTCAGTGCATACACCATCTGCACACTTCTGGTGCTTGTGATGTTACCACAAGCCTTTGTTGCTTGTCTTCTCTTGTGCATGCACCATCTGCACAATCCTGGAGCCTGTTGGTTACCACAATCATTTGCTGCTTGTCTTCTCCTGTGCATGCACTATGTTTACAATCCTGGTGCCTGTGAGGTTACCACAAGCCTTTGCTGCTTGTCTTCTCCTGTGCATGCACCATTTGAACAATCCTGGTGCCTGTGAGGTTACCACAAGCCCTTGCTGCTTGTCCTCTCCTGTGCATGCACCATCTGCACAATCCTGTTACCTCTGAGGTTACCACAAGCCATTGCTGCTTTCTTTCTCCTGTGCATGCACCAGCTGCACAATCCTAGTACATGTGAGGTTACCATGAGATTTTGCTGCTTGTATTCTTCAGTGCATGCACCATCTGCACAATCCTGGTGCCTGTGAGGTTACTACAAGCTTTTGCTGCTTGTCTTATTCTGTGCATGCACTATGTGTACAATCCTGGTGCCTGTGAGGTTACCACAAGCCTTTGCTGCTTGTCTTCTCCTGTGCATGCACCATTTGCACAATCCTGGTGCCTGTGAGGTTGCCACAAACATTTGCTGCTTGTCTTCTCCTGTGCATGCACCATCTGTACAATCCTGGTGCCTGTGAGGTTACCACAAGCCCTTACTGCTTGCCTTCTCCTGTACGTGCAGCAGCTGCACAATCCTGGTGCCTATGAGGTTACCATGAGCTTTGTCTGCTTGTATTCTTCAGTGCATACACCATCTGCACACTTCTGGTGCTTGTGATGTTACCACAAGCCTTTGTTGCTTGCCTTCTCTTGTGCATGCACCATCTGCACAATCCTGGTGCCTGTGAGGTTACCACAAGGTTTTGCTGCTTGTCTGATCCTGTGCATGCACTATTTTTACAATTCTGTTACCTGTGAGTTTACTACAAGCCTTTGCTGCTTGTCTTCTCCTGTGCATGCACCATCTGCACAATCCTGGTGCCTGTGAGGTTACCACAAGCCCTTGCTGCTTTGTCTGCAGCACTCAGTTCCTCATCTGCCTGAAAAAGGATTACTGTAGACTCCAATGTTATGGAGGTTCTTTACTGCTTATTGCTGGTAACTAGGTGGTAATTAATTGCTTACAGCATGTATCATGTAGTCCTCAAAATCATTATCTAGTTTTTGTTTTTACATGGTACTATTAGTAGCAAGCTCAATGTTATAAAAGGATTTATTTTTTTATTTATATTTACTTACTGGGGTAGTGTACTCATCAATACTGACAAATTTCAGGCTCACCCTGAATGAGTAAAACAAGTAAATTGGTAAACATTGTTGCATGGTACAAATTATATCATGTTTGACAGGAGACATGACCACAGTTTGGATAACTTGAAGATATGGATTACTGGAGTTTGGATATGTAAGGTTCTATTGTATTAAGATAATTTGACTGCAAGTGCCTTTTCACTGGGCGTATCACTTAACTCATCCCTCATCTGCATCACTTCTACTTCTACCCTCTGTACTTACTTGTTGCTTGCTTCCCATATTAACTACCAAAACTAATTAACCTCTGTTTTTCTCCTCTGTAAATAATATACGCTCACTGTTTCAATTACCTGCTGGACTTTATACCTTCTGTGACTATTCTGTGCTTGCGAATCAGTTCTATTTCATTTCTTGTGAAGTTCTTCACCTGGGGGGCTGTGCCTGCAAGTAGTTTGTTGTTATCGGTATACTACCTCCTGTAAACAAACTTATATAAATAAACAAATAAAGTTACTGCTCATTATGTAACTTACTCTACTTAATTCATCTTCTAGTCATAACTTCCTGCAAAGAACCGTAGCTGAGATCCCTAAAATATAGATTAAATAATTACAGTGAAAATTGCTCTCAAATGAATAGCCTAACCACTCACAATTGTACATTATACCTGTGTCATGTTATGCTTATACAGAACTATATGATATGTTAATCATTTTAATTGTCTAAATGAACTACAGTTCAAAGTTTAAAACTGTAAATGTACATGTCAAAATGATCTTTAGGTTATAAAATGTCTAGTACTAGACCTTAGACACTACCAGTGTAGCATGCGAAGATCTAATTAAAGTATTTAGTTCCTTAGTGACAATTAGCTTCAGATGTAAAGTTGTGCAATCCCCTGGAGAAGAGCCACTGTTTTGCATTAGCCATCACACCAACAGATGCATGAATTCAGGGGAGGGGCAGTCTTGTGTATTTATACTGCTGTAAGGGTAGCTTGCATGTTTAACATTCCTGTCACATTCTGCCTTTGGCAGCTGCTCTAGGAGGACTTTCATGTAATTATTTTCCTGATGGCTATTATGGTATGACAAAGATTTGACAAATAAATACATTGTGGTCTCTAATAGCCAAATCATTTTCACATTTTCCTCATTTATAAGTTAAAAAGAGTACTGCTTAACTGTTTGAATATCTTTTCATACCACAAATTAATCTTTCATTTTATAGTGTATAACACAAAGTAGTTGTATTATAAACAGTTACCCTTTACTGCACTGCACTTTATCTCATATTTAAATGTTAGTACATTCTTGATGTCTTTGAGTTAGGTAATTGCAAAAACTCACATGAAGTAAATATATCTGTAACAGAGTCGGATCCAGCACTAAGCAACCTAGGCAGTTGTCTAGGGCCCACTGGCTGGGGTGGGCCCACTGACCAGGGATTGCCATAACATTTAATTTTTAATAAAAAAAAATAAATAAATTCCATGTATTTTTTTAAATGACATTCTTTTTCAAAAAGTACTCTGCATGCGTCAATACATGCACATTTATATTCCTGCCTCTCAGCGAGTGTCAACACACATGCATATTTAAACATTGCTGCTTCTTCTTCTTCTTCTTCCCATGCGTGATTTAAATTTGCTATGAGGTTCCTTCATTGCTGGGATTAGTTGAGAAGTACATTCTTTTTGTAATTTGTCTTCAAAGTGTGTGTGTGTGTGTGTGTGTGTGTGTGTGTGTGTGTGTGTGTGTGTGTGTGTGTGTGTGTGTGTGTGTGTGTGTGTGTGAACTGCTGCCATTTGTGGAATCGTAACTTGCTGCCATTTATAAATGCTAAGTCACCATTGCTGCTGTTTGAAATTGTGTGACAAACTCTACTGTCATTTGGGGAATCTGAACTTGTTCTCAACTTTTCATCTCCAAAATATGGAACGTTACTTCTCATATATTGAAAAAATATGCAAAATGTAGAAGATTTACAACTTCAGTAAGGAAGTTCTCTGGTTGATTAAAATGTGTAACTTTATTCTTATTTAAAGTTCTTCTGATGAATGAAAGTGATTCATTATTAGATATTAGTTTAAAACATTCATAACAGTAAATGTGAGACAGACCTTTTGTGTGTAAAACGGCAGTTGTTTTAAGACTCAAAATGAGAACATTCGTCATAGTACATCTGTGCTGATTTGTACTGCCAGTTTGCTTTGGGAATTGGATATTGTGGAAGAAAATACTGCCATTGGGAAATTACCAACTGTAAAATCACCAGTTGCACCCTTTGCCATTACAGACATAGGTAAGTTTGTGAGAGTGCGTGTGTTTGTGTGTGTGTGTTTGTGTGTGTGTGTGTGTGCATCTATGTGTAATTACTTAGTTCCTATATCTCGAAGTAGTTATGGTATAAAGGGGAAAAATGATTGTAGTAAACAATGACTGCTGTGTGTGCTTATCTGGCTGTCAGTAAGTTGGGCAGCATAAAGTCTGCAAGTTTAATGTTAAAACATTGACTATGAATTCATTTTTAATTTAACTTGTTTTTGCAGGTATAAGAGTATGAATGCACTGTATTGGGCTACAACAGTTTATTTGGTACTTGGTACAGATGAGTATTTTATGACCTGTTAATAAGCTACTTTCAGTAGTGCAGGGTTTGACTCACACAGCCTTCGTTTGCCTAGTACATGAGTGTGACTAAATAACTTACTGCCATTGAAAAAGACACTTGTGTCCACTGGACTGTCCCAGGCTGTTAACAAATGTATTGCATATTTGTCTTTTTGAATTTCTGCACCCTTCAGATAGCCACTAATTAGTGACTCACTAAATGCTATTTGACTATGAATCCCCATGTCTATTGTAGTTTAATGAGCTACCATAAATGTAAGTTTTATAGGAAAATAAGTTTATTGTTGCCCATACTAAGTCTGTTTTCAATGTGTTTTATTTATTTATTTTTTCACCAAGTGGTTTTCACTGTTTCTGCTGCAAAATGTTTAATAAAAGCTTTACATTGTTTACACATCTCTGTGATCATTGTAAAGTAAAAGAACAAAACAGTGTTTGTATAAATAGGTTTAAGTATTTTTATGGTAATTGCAGCAGGGACTGGCAAGTAATGGAATATTGATTTGTCTAGGGTGGGCCTCAACCCATTACCATGCCTGATTTGTAACACAATTTTTTCAATAATTTCCTTCAGAAAGTAAAACTTAAACTGAAATAAGTATGGCTAGGTTTTCATCATATGCAAATAAATATTAGCATTCCATTCATGTCACTGTTGCAAAATTTAAAATAACATTTTTTTGAAATACAAACTGCTTTATTTTACCATAGTATCCATTACAATAGTGCAGCCCTAATGTATGGTGCAGTGAACTCTTCTGATGGTTTGCCCATTGGAAAACAGCTGTTTGGGCCTATAGATTTGTTCCTGTTCATGTGTAATATGATCATTGATGCATTATTGTTCAGTTTTACATCTTAGCTACTACACTGATAACATATTTTTGTAGTTATATATATATCACTGAATGTTATAACATACTGTATATAACATTCCAATGTGCAGGAAGAGGTATAACTACTTCATAAAAAACAGCATTTATTTACCATAAGGATGTGTGTGTGTGTGTGTGTGTGTGTGTGTGTGTGTGTGTGTGTGTGTGTGTGTGTGTGTGTGTGTGTCCATGTGTGTGTATGTGTATGTGTGTTCCTTGCATCTGCTGATAGTGATAATAGCTGGTATGAAGAAAAAAAATGCCAAAATAAATTTAATGCTGTTTTTGTCATAGTTCGGTGGTCGATACTGGTATGTTAAACTGTACAGGACTCCATGTTTTAAAATTGTTGAATTCTACCTGTAAAAGTAACACAATACACTTATTATTTATTTGTTTATGCACATATGTATGTATGTATACATGCATGTATGTATGCATGTGTGATGCCCGTTTCTGCTACCAGTATGTAATGGGCACCACTGTGTGTCATCAACACACTGGGTCAGTAATCATGGAGCCTGAATCCTCATGACTAACACTGGAGAGGAACATGCACTTGGAATACAAATGGATACACTCAGTATTTCCAGAAACAGACCTCTCTGCATCAAGAACAATTTCCCTTTAGATCACACAGGGAACACACTCATCCAGGTCCCCAATAAGAGTCCTCACTGGTACAGCTGTAGGGTTAGGTCCTCAGCCGAGTGTCCAAGCCAAGTCCTCCAGCACCCTCACTGTAAACCCAGTGCTTCATGTCCCTGACCCAAGTAGCTGACACACACTCTTTAAGATTTAATTTTCACACACACACACACACACACACACACACACACACACACACACACACACACACACACACACACACAACACACAGACACACCTGGGAAAGGCTGGCACAGGTTTAATAGCTATGCCCCTTTCTGCCCAGACTATAAGGTAGATTTACTGCCACCAGACACCCCATAATGAGCTATTCTAAGGCCCTTAACAGCTCATTTACATTTCCCTTATTTTTCTAAAAAATAAGCCAGCTGGTTAACCATTGCTGTGCCAGTGTCCTCTATTAAAACATATTTATTTAATTCAGATACCATAATACATGTACATTTCTTTTCTTTTCAGCAGGGTGCCCTGTTGATACATCTTAACACAATTAATACAAGCAAAGCTCACAAATACATTTTCAACACAAGCATCTGTACAGATCAGTTTGATATACAAATGACATACAATTATTTACAAAATTCCAGCTGGCTGTGCTGGCACAAGTCACACATCCACTGTTCTACTTCTCCCTGGCATGACTGGCAATACCTCCTATTGTCACAGCATGCATGTATGTATATATGTATGTATGTATATGTGCATGTATATATGCATTCATGTATGCATGTATGTATGCTTTTGTTGTGTATTTCTGTAGTGTAACTGTAAGCCAAAGAGTTAAGTGCACTACATGATGTTCCTCATGGTGTTGTCAGTGCAACCTTACCTTAGGTCCTCAACTTTCACTTTCAATGTTCAGCTTTTTGGTATTACAGAGAGTCACAAAAAACAATGTTCCATGCTCTCTGTATGACCAACTTTAGATCACAGTAATATTCTTTGGTCTAAGCACATCTAAGGAAAACATACCGTCTTTGCAATAAAGTTGTACATACTGAAAGAAAATGAAAGCCTTTGCAATAACTCCATGAAAGATAGGAAACAGTGCTTGATGACCCCTGATATTATGTTTACTGGAACACAATAGAAACACAACAAATATATTTATATATGTTACATGAATAAAATATTAAACATGCTTCAGAAAAGGAATACAATTCAGGCAGAAGATTACAATTCAGTTTCTGATTTTTTAGCATAATCTGGATCACCACTTAAAAGTCCTTTTTCAGAAGCCAGAAGATATTCATCACATAATCTTTTGTTGGAAATGATAGTACCATTAAAGGTCAAATGTATAAGCTCATGTGGACCAGATCATATATCCAGCTAAATTTTAAGTATGTGGACAACTACCTAGTAAACTGGGGGGGGGAGGTGAATAAATACAATTAGTGAAGCAAGAAAGGACGTCCACCACCCTCACTACCTCAAACTATGAAATTAACCATGATTCCTGGGATGATATCATCGTCCATGGCAGAGATGACCAATTCTGTACTTCAGAATGTTGAGGTATTGCATTAAATGGAGTGTCTCAGTGCCAAAAAGAGACAATGAGATTCCACAAAAAGTTGTGTTACTGAATATTGTTATCTATTCTGAGTGCAGCCCTGAGCCTCACTGAGGGTTCAGAGAAACCAATGCATATGGCTGAAGTTCTTTGGTGCAGCAGTTTCATCTTACCTGGTTTTGCAGGCAGGTGGAGCAATAAGGCCAATGAGTGCAACAACTTCTATTATAGGGAGAACTGATTGCATTTTCCCCCTCCAAGAAGATGGCAAGGCATTTGAGGCCACTAGCCCAAGAAAGAAATGCTTGTGTTTCTTTTTAGCACACATTGAAAGCCATCTCCAAAGGAGACTGAGGAATAACTCACAGAACACCTATCTACATACTTGCAAATGTTAGCCTGCAGTTTAATATAATTTCTTTGAGGCAGCTAAACATTTAAGTCACCTCACCTCTCTTGTTGCTAGTTTCTAGTCAGTATACTGAGGGCCTCACTAACTCTATTCAAAGTGAACACTGTTGTTTCTTGAACTGGTCATAAGGCAGGCACTGTTATTCTTGCACTGGTTACAAAGTGAATGCTGTTGTTCTTGAGTTTGTCTAATCACTCTGCATCAAACTACCTGTAACCCAGGTTTATCTTTATTTATTTGTTTGTTTACTGAATTAATTAATTGCTCCAATAACCATTTTCAAGCACAACCGAGGCCAAAGTCATGATAATAGTTAAAACTGATAAGTGGTATCTTAATCAGATTACCTCTAAAATAAATTAACATTGCCTATAGAGAAATTATTAATATTCATAAGCAAATTATCTGTTTACAATGCAAAGAAGAACTCATCAACAGTTCACTTAACTGACACTACATAATTACACAGGTAAGCAATGTAAGAGTAATAATGGAGACTGGGGGACAGAGTTTAGCAATGAAGAGAAAGAAAGCTAACAGAGTGACAGAGATGGAGTCTAGAAGACCTAGGTTAAGTTTTTTGTTTTGTTTTTAGAGTTTTTTTATCCCCTTACTGACATTTTCACAGTGCTCCATTTCCTTTTCTGTGTCTACCAGCACTCCAATTCATCTCTAGTCCACTGCCCTAATTTTGAGCCAGGCCAGCAATGATCCTAAGGATATGCTGGGGGAGGGATCTGTCCATCTTCAAGCTGGAAGAGTTTTCCTTATGACCCACCCCTTTATCCCACCATCCCCTTTGGTAACTGTGGTGAAGTCCAGGGCAAGCATACAATGGAGGAGTGCAGTGTTTCACCCCACCTCTCTGGCAGCTCAGCCATGCCCCACTCTATTTGTTTTGGAAGGGTGGCCTAATGGTTAAGGTATTTGCCTTAAAAACACAAGGTGCAGGGTTTGAGTCTCACAAGGAATAACTAGCTAGGCTTAAAATGGCTCGCAAGGGCAGTTAGCTTAGTATGAATCTATGAATCTATGAATTATAGGTACTGCATACTTTCTGGTAATGAAGCCCCTAGCCTCCACTGGGGTCATCATCAGAAATGGCCACCACTGCTCTTGCCCCAGGGATGGTAGCACCTATCCCTCCCTGCCACTCTTTCAGTCACCTGAGCTGCAAATCTAACCCAGGAGTCATTGTCAGGGCTTTATCCTTCTATGTCACTGGAGTGGCAAGAACTCTAGATGTGTTAATGCAGGACTACAGAATTTAGAGTTTAAATGAAAAGTTATAATGGCTTCCTGTTTTAATTTTTTAAATCAGTGTCGCTAATAATTAGAAACATTTAGATGGGCTATTTAGAGGGGCTATTGTTTTTGCTTTGAATATTTTTCCTCCGTAATGCTTCTTAATTATTTTATAGCTAGATTCCATAAAGCAGGAGCCATTTTTTGTCAGAAAAAAAATGAAAAAAGAAAAAAACTAGACGCATGTAAACTATATAGATAAACTATAGTTTTCCTTTGAATGTTTTTAGTTCTAATTTCATTAAGTGGGGCCACATTTTGAAAATGTTCTATCTTTAGCTTTGTTGATAATTCTTGGGATCTGCAAAGTAACAGCCCCATCTAGGGCCTCACATCCTCGTTATCAGGCCATGTCAACCATGGGTAAATCTTCATTTACCCACACCAACTCATCAGTTATTGCCTAATTAACTCATTCCCTTAAATGGAGCTCTGGAAGTTTAACTTCCAGTGGGTGAAGCCTAAGCTTTTTGATAGAATCAAATTATGTCCTCACATTTCAAACAAATGTTCATATCTCTGGAACCATACTGGTTACTAAAGACGTGTAAATAGCAAGCTCTTCAGTACAAACTATTTTTATAGTCGTAGTATTCTTTAGGTTCTAGGTCTTAAACTGAATTTGATAAATCATGGTAAATGCCATAGCTATTAAGTTTGTAATAGTTTGCAAACAACTTACAATATCTCAGCAACCACTCAAGTTACACACACATTGTCATCAGTAGCATGTTGCTCATCCAGCAGAGAGATTTCATATGATGCTAAGCAGTTCTCTTTGCACTACTTGGCTGCTGAGATATTTATTAAAACATGAACTTTATGACAATATAAATATATATTATAAGTGCAACAATTAATATCACATTGCCTGCACTTGACAGCAGTCAAATAGCACTACAGTTATATTTGCCATTCTATAAGTATTAAGATGAAACCTTTTAATAATTTGTATGTAGCATGGTTTTGGAATTATTGATGCAAACATGATCGAGCAATATTTGACACCAATAGGTGTCAGTAGGATGTAATCAGCATTTTCAAGCAACTTACTGATAGTTTTTCTTCAAGCTTTGGTTTGCCTGGGTACTCTGTGGTGTTTCACCCACAAGCTGCTCTGTTCACCCTCACTATGCTTGGGCTTTCTCCACTCCCCTACCCTAACTGCAGTTCCCACCCTCTCCCACCACACCCAAACTTATTAACTAAAAGACATACCCCTTACCAAATCCACCAAATCATGTTCACACACTCAGTTATGCCACCACAAAAACTCCATTACCCAGCCATACTTCAAATGGTCAATGATACCCCATACAATTACATCCTCCTCTATTAACTACTCTCTCATCATATACTATCCAACCTTTCAAACTTACATAACATGTTAATCATCTACACAATACTCCTTAGCCTCCTATCAATAGCTTACTTAGCTACCTCCTACCATGATCTACAAATAACACAAATGTTCTCCCCCACACTATCCACCCCAACACTTACCACTCATACAACTACTACCATATCACCAAACCTCTTTATCAGCTCCTTCACATAACTCTTCTTAATCAAATATGCATACACTCACTCACCCACACCTCAGTCACACAAAAACTCAAAAATCCTATCAAAACTCATTCATCTTTTACAACACCAGTTACACCTACTCCACCTAGCAGATGATATTCATCCTAACCTAGGCCCACACTCTTAACAGCACTCAACCCAACCACAAGGAAACACCTTCCACCAATTCATCTCTAAGCACCCCACAACAACAACTCTGATCTTTTTATCATTAATATAAACCTTAGAAGTATACTTAATAAAATTCACAAATTCAATGCAAACCTTACCTTATACTCTCCAGAAATAGCAGTTATAACAGAGACCTGGTTAAAGCCTCATATTAATGATGACAAAATATTAATTCCAGGCTACAAAATCCACAGGCTAGACAGACTTCAGAAGCAAGGTGGAAGTATTGCAATAATCTATAAAGACTCTATAAACCTAGATCAACTACAAAGATATCCCCCAAACCAAACAGGCTTAGAATTATTAATTACTTGCCTTCATTTAAACAGTAACAAAAATATTATTATCATGCAGCCTATATCCCGTCCCCAAAATAATACCACCCCAGTAGAAAACCTTCTCAGATGGACAGCCTCAACATTCAACCTGGAAACTCTGATAATAAGAGATTTAACCATGACTAGTCCACCTGTACCTCCAATAACTCAACATTATCATCATCATCATCATCATCAGCCCCACGTTTTCCCATTTTCTTCTACATGGGGTCGGGGTGTCATGTTAACTGTCACCAACTCTATCGATTCAGTGCCACAGTCCTGCCTTCTGCAACACTCATGCTTGACTGTTGAAGAAATTCTTTCACACAATCCATCCACCTCTTTGCTGGACTGAGTAGATTGTCTTCTGATTTTCTACATATGTGTCCAAACCACCGTAATCTGTTCTCTTTGATCTTTTCTGCAATTGGAGCTACCTTGGCTTCTGCTCTTGTGTCTTCATTTCTTCATCTGTCCCACAGAGTGCATCCTACCATCCTTCTCAGGCACTTCATTTCCATCACCTCTAGCTTCACCAACTGTTCTACCTTTACTGCCCAGGTTTCTGTACCATACAGTAGTACTGGTCACACCACTGCCTTGCACACCTTACTTTTCAGCTTCTTTGGCAGTCTTCTGTCATAGACTACACCAGACACTCTATGCCAGTTGGCTGCAACCCCTCTGATTCTGACTTTGACCTCTTCATTCAGACTTCCCTTCTCCTCAACCACCCCTCCCAGGTACTTGAAGCTGTTTATCTGTTCCACTATCTTCCCTTCTATCTCTATTCTCAGCTTCTTCTGATTTTCCCAATTTGCCATTACCACTGTCTTATCTGTACTTAGTTTCACCCCATGTGCCTTCAGATTTGCATTCCATTCTCCTATCCTTTGCTGAAGTTCTGGCTCAGAACCTTCCTGTAATGCCACATCGTCTGCAGACAGTAACTTTGTCGATCTGTCCCCTCCAACCTGTTTGGTAATGTAGTCCATCACCAGTATGAACAGCAGTGGGCTCAGAGTTGAGCCCTGGTGCACACCCACTTCCACTGGGAACCTCTCTGTGAAGCTGAACACTGTTCCTACTTGAGTCATTGGGTCCTTGTACATAGCCTGCACTAATTTCTTGAATGTTTCTCGGACTTCAAACCACTTTGCAGTACTGCCCAGATCAACTTTCTTGGGACCGTGCCATATGCTTTCTCAAAGTCTAGGCATGCCCAGTTGAACTCTCTCCTCATCTCTGCTTCTTCTCAAGTATTTCTCTCACTGCAAACATTGGGTCAATTGTGCTGCATCTTGATCTGAATCTGAACTGCTCATCTCCCATCTTACATTCTACTACTCTGCGTATCCATTTATCAATCACCATCTCCAGAACTTTCATGCAATGTGATTTGAGTTTGATGCCTCTGTACTGCCCACAGTTGTGGATTTCTCCTTTGTTCTTGTACACTGGCATGAGTATGCTTATTCTCCACTCATCTGGGATATGTCTTTCTGCTATGAGTACCCTCAGGAGCCATTTCTCCCCTAACCCACCTAGCATCTTAATCATATCTGTTGTGACCTCATCTGAGCCTGATGCTTTCCCTGACTTAATTTTCCTTAGTGCTGTGGGTGGGCTCCTCTTCTTCTTTCATCATAGGCTGTTTCTGGGACAGTACAGTTTCTGTGGGGTTTTCTTCATTCAGAAGCTGCTGGAAATACTCCTTCCATCTGCCTTTGATATCATGTGGACTGGTGAGCAGGTTGTTGCTGGCATCTCCTATGAAGGATGTCGGACTATCTTCTTTATCTTTCTGTCTTTGCCTTGCAAACTGATGTAGTTTCTTTGTGCCACCTACTGAGTCACTTTTCAGAAGTTGTTAGAGTGCTTCTGACGCCCTATTCTTTGCTAATGCAACTCCTTTCTTAGTTTCTTTGTTAGCCACTCAGCATTCCTTCCTAGCCTTGTCAGTTTTTTCTATCCCCCACCTCTTCCTGCACTCCTTCTTTCTTTTGATGACTTCCTGGACTTCCACATTCCACCACCAGCTTCCTTATGTACCTTATTTCCATACCTGGCTCGGCCACATATCTTTTCTGTAGTCCTAACACATGCTGTTTTTAGGTGCTGACATTCTTCTTCAACTCCACCCATTTCCTCCTCTTCTTGGGGTGCTAGAGCCCTGAGTAATTATTTGAACTGTTGAACTTTCTCTCCAGTTAACTTCCAGGTCTTCAGCCTGTTAGAGCCTTCTCTGACCACTGCTTGCAGCTGATTGTGGCAACTAGTGGTTTATGCTGTGGGCCAACTGTTTCACTGGGGATGAGTTTGCAATCACAGATTCTACCCCAGTACCTTTTCCTTACTAGGATGAAGTCATCTGAGTTGCATGTTGGCTACTCTTGTATGTGATCTTGTGACTCTCTCTCTTTCTGAACCATGTGTTGGCTACTATCAAGTAATTTGCCAGACAGACATCTAGAATGGCTTCTCCTTCTTTATTTCTGTTGCCCCACCCATGTGGACCCAGGCAGTCCTCATATCCTGTTCTGTCTGTCTCGATATGTGCATTCAAGTCACCCATTATCAATACCAGTTCATGTTGTCCTGCTTTATCTAGTAGGTCCTGTAACTGTTGTCTGAATGCACTCTTTTCCTCACTATCACAACCCTGCTGTGGGGCATAGGCTGAGATAATGAATACTGCCCTATCATTACACTGGAGTCTGATTGCCATGAGTCTGTCATTAATTCTGATGATATCCCTCACTGCCTTCTGAAGGCTCTCTCTCACCACAATTCCTACACTATTTCTAGCCTGTCCCCCTCCTGAGTAGTTGAGTCTGGATCCCAAGCCAATTGGCTTTGCTGCACTGCCCTTCCATCTCATCTCTTGGATACATAGGATGTCCAGCCTCCTCCATATCATCATGTCATCCACTTCCAAGCTGCGTCCTGTCAGTGAACCTACATTAAGTGTAGCAATTCTCAGTTCATGTTTGGCAGTTTGGTTGGTTTTATGTCTAGTTTTGCTCAACAGAGCTCTCCCAGGTAACTCAGACTGGGCAACTAGACACCAGCCAGCCAGTAGCTTCTTGACCCAGTGCTGCTGGGCTTTATGGCAGGCACACATTGACCAGTAGGGGCACATATACCCCTCCCACCATTAGCAAGGGTCCGTGGCATAGTTCAGAGTAGGCTGGATCCTCAACCCACCAGTAACTACACATGCTCATTTTGGCAACATTAGTTAACATGACTGAACCACCTAGAGCCAGATTTTATACTGTCAAGTGGCTAGCCCTGCCACAACATGCAGTCTGTGATCCATGTTCTCCTGTCTTGAGGATACTGTGCACCACAGTAGATGTCCATAGCGGTTGGTCTGTACAACTCTTCTCCCTAGTGTTAAAGGCCTTTGACATGTATAGGAAAATAGAATATAGATACTGGGCACCATGTAGAGTCTGTGCTGCTGCCCACAGCTCCATTCTTTGGTGAGTTTCAGATGGAAACACTCAGCATGTTTTTCAGATGTGGGAGAAACCCATGGAGACACAGGGAGAATATGCAAACTCCAAACAGGCACTGGTCGGATGTCAGGCTCAAACCTTGTACCTTGTGCATGGGACGCAAAGTCCTTAACCATTATGCCAACTGGTCTCTTCTACTGACAAACAATGCAACAAACAATCCTTTCTTGACTGGATCCTATCAAATAGACTATCCCTCTGCCACCAAGCCATCTGCCTACCAGACGTCCTCAGATGCCCACCTATCTCCTCAGATGTAAAGCAGTGCTTATAAACAACAGCATATATAAGCATACCCACTCCAAAAGAAAACTTCTCCACCTATACCTTCAATTCCCTCCTTAAACAATGCAACTGGTCCCCTCTAAAACACCTACAACTTGACAAAGCAGCCCAATACTTCAACAACACATTTCTAGGTATCCTTAACAATTTGGCTCCCCTAAGATCTACTCATGTAAAAGCAAATCCTATCCCTTTGCTTAAAGAATATGCCAAATTGCTCATGAAACAAAGAGATAGAGTGTGAAAACACTATCAAATCACCACAAATCAAACCACCCCACTAAACTTTCATCCATACCTCTCAACTGTCCAGATTTTTGCAGAATGTCCAGGCTTTTACCTCATATTTTTGGTCTGATCCTCATAAAATTTGTGATTTTCTGCAAATCGCTGTGATGATCTGACAATTGAAGTCACTAAATAATGATATACATTTGTGTTTAAGACTTCATATCCTTCAGAAAAATGCATCATAAGACAAATCCTGTTATTCTATCAACTGTCTAAGTTTATAAGAGCAATACTTAAAACCTGCCCCTATTTTTTAGTCTTTGTCCCCCCATTCTATCAGGCTTTGTCCAGATTTTTTGCACTAAGAGGTTGAGAGGTATGCTTTTGTCATGTAAGGATCTTAGTCAAAAAAATAAAATAAAATAAAACAAGACAAAAAAATCCTACTACACATCACTCCAACAAAAGCATCTTAATAATACCCGCAAATTCTGGAATGCTATTAAACAAGTGTTAAAGCCAGGACTTTGCACTACCTCAAGTCCCACCACAACTAACACCGCAGAGAGCATAGCAACCTAGTTTAACTTAGACTTTACTAGCTCTATTCTGTCCCTAATAACAGACAACAATACCACACTAACTCCCCTCAAATCCACCCAAAATAAATTTCTTAAACTAACAGCTGACACCATAGTTTATCCAGTCTCCATACTAATTAACCACTCCCTCACTGAACAATGTGTCCCAAAACTTTGTAAAATTTCTCACAAAATCCCCTTTCGTAAAGGTCCCACTATAACTAGCACCACTGAGAGTATAGCAACCCAGTTTAACTTACACTTTACTAGCTCTATTCTGTCCCTAATAACAGACAACAACAATACCACACAAACTCCCCTCAACTCTACCCCACAAACCAATTCCTTCTCTGTTAAACCAGTACAAACTAGCTACATACACAAACTACTTAGTAACCTAAAGCCTTCCTACCTTGCAGCAGACCAACTACCAAATAAATTTCTTAAACTAGCAGCTGACACCATAGCTTATCCAGTCTCCATATTAATTAACTGCTCCATCACTGAACAATGTGTCCCAAAACTTTGGAAAATTTCTCACACAATCCCCTTTTATAAAGGAAGCACATCCACATATTTTTCAAACTACAGGCCAATTGCTATTCCCCAACCAAGGCAAAATTCTCAAAAAGTGTATTCACTCCCAATTCCTACCTTTTCTAATAAAACATCATCTAGTCTCCAGCTCTCAGGATGGCTTTCATCCAAGGCGTAGCACCACTACTGTCCTTATAAGCTTCACAGAGAAAGTAAACCAGCTTAGAAATGACAATCAGTATCTATCTTCTGTTTTCCTATATGTCAAAGGCCTTTGACACTGTCACACATCAAAAACTACTGAACAAACTTGCTTCTCTAAATCTCTCCCAGTCCACCATCTCATGGTTCTGTAGCTACCCGACTTGAAGACAACAAACAGTCAAATGACAAAATCAGTTCTCATCTCTACTCCTTGTCTCTGTAAGTTTCCCACAAGGTTCAATATTTGAACCACTACTTATTACTATTTTCACCAATAAACTCAGTTTTACCACTGACTCAGCAACCATCATACAATATGCTGATGTCTCCACCCTCATTTTTTCATCCCTATTCCTCCTTCATCTCCTCTCCAAAACAAAACAATCCTTCACAGATATAGAAAGATACCTCAGTAGTAACCAACTCATACTTAATCCCAATAAGACTAAACAAATGCTATTCAAAAATCAGAAATCATATCAACCCCTTCTTATTCAACATATACTCCAAAAACAACATTAAAATTTAACCTGTTGACCACACCAAGCTGCTTGGCGTTACCATCAACAACTGTTAAAATATGATAAACACATTGCCCTAACAATCAAAAAGGTACATATTAAACTAGGCACCCTGCATAGATCCAAATCTTTTCATACCCAAATATCTAGACCATCTATAGCCAGAACTGTTCTATTATTTACTCTGTTATATGCCACCCCTATCTTCACAAATCTAAGAAAACAAGAGCTTAGCAAACTGGAGACCTGCTAAAATAAAATAGCCAAGCTTGCCTACAACCACCCACGTAGATCACACCACTGCATAGCTCTCAAACAACTAAAATGGATTAAATTACCTAACCTTATTCTATTAAACTCAGTTACTCACTCCATCACATACACTAGCCTGATAAATGTCCTTCCCTCAAAAATCTAGTCCTACCCTACTTTAATAGTAGATCATTGTGACCTACCAACAAATTACTTCTTAAAGTTACAAAAGCCAATAACAATCTCAGTGATGCACTCTTCTCTAAACAAATTTCACAAGCCTGGAACTCGACTCCCCAACATATGCTAAAGAAACACCTAACAAATAATTGGCTCTGCTCATGCTCCCCTCTTGGCTGAACACTCCATACAATTTCTCCTCCTTAATACATCTATCTACCTATCTCTGTTTCCCCCCACTTATGGTGGCAGTAGCCAAAGATGACTACATCAGCTGCCAGCCTCATTACACTACTCCTATTTCTAAATTATTCTTTCTAAACTCTCCTGCCTGTACTTGTTCTTCCTGTTTTCATTATATATTAAGGTTAGCCTATATCAGTTATATGTCACTAGTTACACGTCTGACACTCCCTTCTAATGCTCACATATATCTTGTCATTCATCTTAATTACCATGAGCAGTTTCTTTTCTACTATCAGGCCATGAAATGTTAAAAATTTATTGTTTGCCTGCCGCTCATGTAAATGACCATATGTGATTTTTTTCCGATGTCTCTACTACTGTCCATTGTATATTATGAATTTTACTGTTAGAATATGTATGCTATGTGTTAATTACATGTTTCTTGTAATTTTTAATTGTATGTGGAGCTTTACTCCTTGGGCCTCTGCTGAAAACCGGTCTCTATGATCCATCTCTATAGACCATCCCAGTATACAAATGTCAAATAAAATAAATAAATTAAACTTCAGAAACACCTGGAGGTATCACTCAACTGTAATGAGCAAAATATTTTAGGGTCCATTTTACTTCACTCACCAGAATGCCTGTCTCTAAATCAGAGAATGTCTTCATATGTATAAATGACTTTAGGGTCCCTTTTATACAGTTCTGCATATTTTTGTGACCATTTTTTATATTTTCTTGATGAATCCATCTACATCTGTCACAGTTTTGTTTTTTATCATACTCAGTTTTTTATGGAAGTTTCCCTGAGTAACATATTTCTCCTTGAAGAGAACTCATGTCTTTCCCATTTTATTTTTTTCATTCAGTTATTTGCATTACTTATGGAAATATGCCGTCTTTTTTCTTATTACTCTAAAGCTTCTAAAAGTCTTAAGGGATTAGTAGTGGTAAGTTTCTCAGCATGATGTTTTGAGTAGCTGAGATCAGTGGATACAGACATTTATTTTATAACTTCATCGGTATGGTCAACAGCATAACTTTAAGATCTGGAGTCATAACAACTTGGATATTTGCTTGGTCGGTGAAGAGTTTTGCCTCCTAATAAATATTAGATGAATTACTTTTCACTGCCTTTGAGACAATGTCTTGAGATCACTACAGTTTATTATGTGGCATTCTGTCACAGTACAAGGGATTGCAAAATACATAGCTATGTTGTCAACACTGCAGTATGTTGGAATTGCCGCAGAAACTGTGCTTTGTATTTTTGTAGTGGAAGATGGAAAAGATGGAACAGATGAGTTTTATGATAGTTTATACTGCTACCTGTATGGACACATGTTTTATTTTCAACTATTCTAGTCTAAACTAAGTGAGAAGTGATTTACAACAGTAAAGACATATTTCTGCTTTTGCCAGAAAATGACCAACCTCCATCCTTAGTTATAACAAAGCAGAGGTAGTATTTCTGCTCTGTTTTTATCATATATGTGCCTCAATAATATTAAATTATTTTACTTTGTAAAAAATGATATCACTAACATGAAGATGTACAATAGTAACTGCACTTTGAATTTTAGAATTCTTAGAATTATCAGGATTAAATACCAGCTTTGGATTTTAAGACTAATTAGAATTTTTGAAATGTGAAACATACAGGTTTATTATTTGCCATTTATCTGGTTTGATACTGAAATTTTAGAATATGATTTCTACAGATATAAAGCCTAGAGCAGTATAAAGACCCAATGGTAACAGCACTGCCTCATATTCTGAGCTCTAGGGATTGATCCTGATTTCAAGACACTGTTTTTGTGCAGTTTCTATATTTTCTCTCGGTCTGTACAGGTTTGCTCTCTGGCTATAATGGAATCATCCTACATCTCAAAAGCATGACAAATTTTTCTTCTACATCTAACCATCAATGGATCCTGGTGCATCTCCTGAAACACCATTCCCCAGTCTTCACTGGATTTGTTTCAATCAGGGATATGGCCAGCAGGGAGATCTAGGTGTAGTGGCTGTAGATTGTGTTGCTAGTGGAGAGGGTGTTTGCTTTATTTCATGACCCTTTCCCCTTCTCCATGTGAATGCCTGTCAATATTGGATGGGTGACATGCAATTGGGATGTTTGGGCATATGGTCCTGCCTCTGTGGTGACTCAACTGATGTCCTCCACCATTTCCCATTTAGAGCAATACCTGCCTGATTCCTCAGCATCTACCAGGGAACAATCATGAGGATTTTCAAGGTGCACGCCCTCCTCCTCAAGGATCAGCATGTCTATCATCTTTTTTAAATTTTTCTGCCAATATTCATTTCCCATTAAATTTTAACCCCTTCAGTCTTTCATTCCATATTGTCTATATTATATAAAACATCTTTCTATTTTCTTCACAAA
Source organism: Protopterus annectens (assembly GCF_019279795.1). Classification (NCBI taxonomy): domain Eukaryota; kingdom Metazoa; phylum Chordata; order Ceratodontiformes; family Protopteridae; genus Protopterus; species Protopterus annectens. Next base: position 144,125,718 of record NC_056725.1, read on the forward strand.
TTCTCTTCTTTTACTTTTATAATATCCATATTCCAACATATCCATATTTATATAATTTATTTTCTTAATTCTTTCCAAGTAATACAATTCACATAACTTCTCCTATAATTTCTTAATGTGTTCTGTTGTTTTAACCTCACCACAACAATTGCATATTATTTCTTTTACTTTTAAATGGGATGTTTTCATTGGCAATTTTTTATTGATTATCTCCATAGAAAATCTCTACATTCTATACATTTTTATACCATTCTGTTCTAGTTTTTATAGCTTTTATTTTTTCTTCCTCCATCCTTTCTCTTGGAAAAACTCAAAAATACTTATTTATTTAATTTGTATACCATATTTTCCTGTAATCCTCAATATCCATTAACTTTATTTTCCACAATATCATTTTTTCTTGATACTCTTTTATTTCCCCATTCATATTTTCTCTTTCTGTTTTAAATTTACTCACCATACATCATATTTTTCTTTTATTAATACATTATTACACATTAATGACCAATTTTCCTCTTTGATCCAGCTCAACACTCTATATAAATGAAATGATTGCTGCATATACCACTAGATTTATCAAACCCAAAAATCCCTTTTCTTCCTTAACATACACTATTCCTTTTTTCTGGGTGTAATCCAGATCCCCACTAAATAAAATCATAGTTATCATTAATTCTTTTTCACATTTTGTAGAACTCATGAAAATGTTTGCTAAATATGCACTTTTTCCAATAATAATACATAATTTATTAAATATACTTCCTTTTTATATGACTTCTATGTTCTCCAAACTAATCAAATATCTCTTAATGTTTTTATTTCTTCCCATTGTTGTATTTTAACTGTCTCATTTGCAAATGATGTAACTAATATTTTATTTCCTTAATGTTAAACTGAATATTCCCAATTCCACCCTTTTCTCCTACACATTTTCTCTTATCTCTATTTATACTCATGCCTATATCCCTCACTGTTTATTGAGTTACTTAATGGCTTCTTCTATCCATTTTTTGTTCTATGTCATTAACATTATATCATTCACATATGAACACATAATTGGTACTCAAATACTTCTTATAGCCCTATATTCTGCTGCACCTTTAATGATGAGTTTATTTTACTAACTACTGCATTCATAACTAAAGTTAATAAAATACTACTCACTGGACATCCCTGTCTTATATCAGTATTTATATCTATTTCTTCTTTTAACCATCCATCCATTCACTACCACTTTTACTTATATTATAGTCTTTCATTATGTCTCATATAATTTCATGTTGTATCTTGTCAAATGCTTTATTCAAGTCTCCTGCCATGATTTTATCTTCTGTATTCCTATTCATTATATCATCTACAATTTATTTTATCATTAGTAGCTCCTGATCTATTTTCCCTTTATCCCAAATATTGTTTCTTCTAATACATTACATTATTTAATTTACTTTCCATTCTCTTTTATATTATTTTCATAAAAATACAATCATACAATCAGAATGATTAAGTACTATCGACCTCCAAATTCTTATGTATTATTTTTCCTCTCTTTTCCATATAAATTTCATAGCTCCAACACATATTTCTTCTTCTTCAAAAATCTTCTTCTAACCATTCATTTAATATTTGCATGAAATACTTCTTCTGCCGATCTAACATGTCTCTATACATATGATATTCTATCCAATCCAGTCCTGTTCCCAATTCAACATTTACCTATTGTAATGCATTGTTCACTTCTTCCATTGTTATTTATTTCTCTAATTCTTTATTATCGTGTTTTGTTAGTTTTTTAAGTTTCTACTATTTTCTTTTTTATCTTATTTTGTTTAAATGTTTTTTTTCTATATATTATTTTACTATGCTCATTATTTCTTGTTGACTTTTTACACTTTCTCATTTCTTGTTTCTTACTTATTCTATTATCCTTTTTCTTGTCTTTAACTATACTCTTAAACAAGGTACCACATTTTCCTTTTTACCTTGCAAAAATACCTTTGTTTAAACAACATGCTTTTGATCTTTTCTTTGTGCAAAGATGCTAAAATATTTAGCCAGAAGTTAGGTACTGCATCTGGATCTGGGGTTTTCCAATTAGGATTTTTTTCTTAATTTAGTTTTAATTTCTCTGGGTGTTACTTCATCCTATTTCATAGCCTGTACATTTGAAGTTCATATTCTTTCTTTTACTTCTTCTACCCATTCAGAATCTTAGTTATGTCCCACAGGGCCTTCATAGATATTTCTCCAATATATGTCTATTTCTTCTTTTTTGTGATGTTTCTATTCCTTTTTCTTTATTTCCCAATTTTCTATAAAACTTTTTTCGAACCTCAATGAATTCCTTATTTTGTACTTTTCCTTTATATTTATCCGCATATCTTCTAAGCTTTTCTGCCTGTATGATACTTTTAGTTTATTATTTGCAACACTGTTCTGATCCTGTTCTGTTTTGATACTGCTTTTATCATGTCTATTATTCCAAATATTTTTGTTGATCTGTTCCCTAGTGACACATCTTGCCTTAATTGCTTTATGGTTTTTTCTATTTGATACTTCCATGATGGTGTTTGACTTCTTCCCTTCCTTTCCCTTATTACTCTATGTTTTCGTGGTAAGACTTTATCTGTTATCAATTTAGCTGCATAGTAATGTATCCTGTTTACTTCTGCCATATCACATACATTTCTGTTAATGGTCTTGATTACTGTGTTCATCTGTTTTACCAGACTTCTAACATGTTGGGTCTTATTTACTTTTTGCAATCTGTTTCAGTGTGTCTATCCATCTCTATTAGATCAAGCAGCTCTTCCCTTAGCTCATTTTCTTCTAAATTGAGGACATACTCTTTATTTTCTGTTTCTTGTGGGCATTCTACAGAGAGTCAGAACATGTTCCTGTGACATATTCTGTTCAGCTGCATCCTGCATCATTTGTCACCTTTTCATTTTGGAACTCACTGGCCTATGACTGCACAACACTGACTGCCTTCCCTTGTTGTGCAATTCCATCTGTATTTTTATACTGGCTTCCTCCTGAAGGCTCCACAGCATCTTCATGTGACAAGTGATCATATGTTTCCCTTTCCACCTATTTCACATTAATTTGGGGACTGGGGACTTTGTTATGCTATTACCTGAATTCGATTTTCTACATTAAACTCTTCAGTTCACAAGTAATTCATAATTTCAGTTTCTATTTCATTAATTTCTCGATTACTAATCCTCTTTTCTTCTTTCTACTTTTGTTTTCTTACTTTTTATATTGTGAAATTTTCCATATCTGGATGCCTTTGCTTGTATTTTTCTTCAAATATTGTTGGTGCTTTTTTGTATTGATTAGTTTTGCTTTCTCCTTTGCATAAGAATTGTATCATATTAAATCTCATTTTCTTTTCCATGCCATATGTCTTCTTCAGATGTCTTCCATTCCACCTGTTCGTCATTGATTTGGGGACTCATTGCTTTATCATGTAGTGAAATAACCTGTGTTAGACTTTTCTACACTAAATCCTTCACTTCACAGACATTCCATAACTTCAGCTTCTATTTGTTTAACTTCTACTTTACTAATCTTCTATTCTACGTTCCTTGTTGTGATCTTTTGTATTACAAACTTTTCCGCATCTGGGTGCCTTTACTTGCATTTCTCTTCACATATCTTTGGAGCTGCCTTTTTGTATTGATTAGTTTGGCTTTCCCCTTTGCATATATTTTGTTTAATATCAGATCTCTTTTTCTTTCCCATGTCCATGTTTCTTTTTTAAACCTTTTAAAAATCACTAGGTTTTGTTCTTTATATTTTCGCACTTCCTGTGTTACTTTATTTTTCAAGCTTCTCAGAGTTTCTTGTCTATACAATGTTTTGCATGAATCTGTTGTATTAATGAACACACATTTGCATTTGAAGCTATTGACAGTTTTTCTTGTGCAAGACTTTTTCTTTCCCCTAATTTCTCTCTTAATCTTTCTGAATATCTTTTATCTGAAATTCTGGGCTTCTTGCGTAATAGTAACAATACATCATTTCTTCCTTATCCTCAATAGTTCACACTATCATCTTTCTAGCTCTTTGTTGTCCTGACCGTTTCTGTGTTTTTTTTTTTTTTTTTTTGTGGATTACTATTTCCTTTACAACACTGAGGCCATTATACTATCCCCCTGTGTCTTGCCTAACCTCATTGTAGGAATGTTTCTATGTCTTAAGCATTCTATACTGTCATTTATTTTTCATTCCTGGCATCAGTGCACCTACCAGGATTGCGCAATTGTTTATCCTGGGACTTTTGCACCCAGCTTTTTTTTTAATCCATCTTTTGTCCATGATAAATGCTATATAAAATACTGTGTATATATCAGTGTTGTCTTGGTAAGATTTTGTGAAAACAGGGTCCACTAACTGAAGGTTCTCACCAAGTCTTGAGGAGGAAGTCAGTTCCAGCAATACTACTCTCCTTTGCTTGCTAATTTTATCATCTCTCCATTCAGACTTAGTAGTTTTTCTGTGTAGTGATAATTGCTATGATCGGTAAGGTTAAGGTATTCACTTTTAGTTTGTAGGGAAATGGTTTTTCATTTTTAACAATGGATTATGGGTGAGTTGTTATCATGTATCATGTATTCTACACTTAATTGGGTTAGTGTTTTAGCATTTTTTTCCAAATGCCCTATGTGCCTCTCCAGCTACCTACTGTGCCTTTTTTGCTCCCTGGCCCAAAAAGGAACCTGGATCTGCCACTGAATAGGTTCATAGGTAAATACTAGATTAGCTGCCCTTGTGGGCAATTTTAAGCCTAGCCAACTTTCCTTTTTGTGCTTGTAATAACCTATTCCATTTGATTAGAGGCTGGCCTTACCCATCCAATGATTGATAATTATATATTTACACAATAAAAATAACTGGGATTATACTGTGGATAATTTAAGAGAACCTATGTATGTGATAAAGCATTAAAAAGCTGCTTCTGTTCATTAGTGATACACAGGACAGTCCTGGCATAAATTTTAGGTTCATAGATTCATAGGTTCATAGATCAGTACTAAGCTAACTGCCCTTGCGAGCCATTTTAAGCCTAGCCAATTATCCCTTGTGAGACTCAAACCTTGCACCTTGTGTTTGTAAGGCAAACACCTTAACCATTAGGCCACCCTGTTTCTCATTCATAGATCCAAGTTGCACTTGAATAGGGTTAAAGATTAACTTTATTTAATGTGGTTGGGGAGTCTGTTCCTGAGCAATGGTATCCTCTGTGAGATATACCTGCCCCTCCAAACCATTATGTTGATGTTACAAAAGAGGTTTAGACCCCTAGACTAAGTATTTCTGATGTCATTTGACTTGCTGATTTGCAGTAAATCCATCAGTATTAAGTCAGGAAATGTCTTTTGTGTCAGACACAGGTCACGGCTTAGCAGGATGCAAGATTCTGAGTATAGTGACAGGGATTGGAGATGGTCCATGAAGGACATGTTGTTTAGCGTCTATCATGGTATCTCTCCAGGCATTTCAGTTTTGCATGTGTCTGGATAGATACATAACAGAGGGGGCATTATATTCAATGACAGGCCTAGTGAGGGGTGAGCAAAGGGAGGCAATGACATCAATAGATTTAGACACAATCCCTTTGTTTATAAACTGTGCAATACAGAAGTACCTTCTGACAGTGATGGAAACATGTTGGTCAAACGTTAGGTCACTGTCCATATAAGTTCCCAAATCCTAAACAATTGGGTGAACTCTTGGTGTTTTATCAGTGTGGTATTTCTTTGGGGTATTATGACTTCCCAAAGGATACAATAATGCAATTTTGGCTTTTAGTTTCAGTCCATGATTTTGACACCAGTTATTTATTTGGGACAAACATTCCTGCAGGATGGTTAGGTATTTGGGGTTGCAATAACTGCTCCTAACTTGTAGTAATCTGCAAACTTATTCAGCCACATCCCTATGGTGTTGGCTTTTACTTCAGAAAAAGTAGATACCAAACAAGAAGGGTCCTAGCACAGACTCCACTAGTGACTGGCCTCTTTGTGGCGGTAACTTCCCCTATTTGGATTTCTTGTGATCTCTCTGTGAGCCACTTTGCAATCCATTAAGTGTCATGGGTGTTATATCATGATAAGTATATTTATATATATGTGTGTGTGTGTTAAGCAATAACTGACTACATCATGTGTGGTATATTGAAGATTTACCCATGGTTGGTGTGGTTTAATCATGAGGGTGAAGCTTGAGTGATTAAACAAAGGCAACTATGGGTAAAGCTTCAACATACCACACCACGGAGTTAGTTATTGCTATTATACAATGACATTATTTAAGAAAAAAACTTACTTTTCTTAAATAATGTCTTTGCATAATGGCGCTGTGGTGCTTTTCTGTTTTTGCCTTCATATCCTAGGGCGTTGCTGATGTATTGCGCATGCTTGGGAAATGGGCAGTCCCACGTTTTTGCAGTACACCAGTGCTATGTGAAGGAATCAATGGAGAAAGGAATATCTCTGTTGCCTTTTTTTTTTTTTTTTTTTTTTTAAACTAAAAAAAAATAAAAGAAACCAAGATACTAAAGCACAGGAGAAATGAGACAGAAAATAAAAGGATGATCAGGTGCATCGCACCTGATTATCCTTTTATTTTTCTCCACGCCATCTCGCTTGTTCATTTAGGATTCCATTTTTGGGAGGTTATTAAAAAAATGAAATAAAATGAATATTTTTATTGCATATATTAATGGAAAACCCGGACTTTTTCCATTGGTATATACTTGGATTTACAATGGGCGCACTGGTTGGGCTGACCAATCAGTGTGCTTGTTTTGGAATATTAATGGCCAGTCATTGTATAATATGTATTTATACATAGTCACTGATAGTACCTAAAATAACATCAGCTTTCAGGCACAGTCAGAATATAGAACCAAAGTAGAAGCATATATAAAGTATGTCAAACATCGGTACTTACATATTATCACAACCAGATTTCGGAAGGCACCTAAATCATCATATTAATGCGAACACAGGAATGTCGCCATTGAAACACTCCTCCATGGCGTGCTTCATGTCTGAAGTCCCAATTTGCACTTTACTCTTTAATTCTCTCAGTCACTGTCTCCACAGCTATCACCCTACTACCTCTTTTACATTTGTCTTTGGAACATCAGTATTACAAAAATGACATGCAGTATTCTGAGGTAATATTAATAAATCGGAAGCATTTGCACTTTGATTGTTTGAAAAGGTGTTTTTCAGTTGGATTTTGAACTTGGCTTAATGTTTAACTTTGTGGATAGCACTTTGCAGATTTTTATGGCCAAGTGTAAAGAAGTAATGATCTTCAGAGTGCAGTCTATTTCCAGGAGGTTTGAAGTTTGATGGTGGAATGAGTATGTGATCTAAGGTTCAAAATTTATCCTGCTTTGACAGCGAAAATTTGTAAAACTTCCACACTGAAGAGGAGTAAAAACAAAATGAAAACTCCAGCAAAGCTAGAACTTCCACTGAATGACCTCCCAAACCTCTTGTATCAGAGGCACATGGGATATATGCAAATGATGCTTATGAACTTCAGGTGTTTCAGCTAATTGGTAATTCCGAATGTCCATGACTTGTTCAGTCATTTTAATGGGCAATTTCAGGACAATAAAGCCAAATCCCACTACCTGCGTATATACATATTTCAGCCTTCTTATGACCTCATCAGCACAGAACAAGCAGAGTGTCTGACTAAACATTAGAAACACAGGACTGTTATACCCAGTTGATGTCCATTATTATTAAGGTGACTGAAAAAATATCCCAAGCAACAAACTAAAAAAAATGAGTAAGATCATCACTGAAAACCAAACAGTAAAAACAAAATGAAAATTCCAGCAAAGCTAGAACTTCCACTGAGTGACCTCCCAAACCTCTTGTATCAGAGGCACATGGGATATATGCAAATGATCCTTATGAACATCAAGTGTTTCATCTAATTGGCAATTCTAAATGCCCATGACTTGTTTCTTCATTTTAATGGACAATTTCAGGCCAATAAAGCCAAAACCCACTAGCTGCAGATATGCATATTTCAGCTTTGTTATGGCCTTATCAGCACAGCACAAGCAGAGTGTTTGACTAATCATTAGAAAGGACATCATGGGCTGTTATACCCAGCTGATGTCCATTATCATTAGGGTCCCTGCAAAAATATCCCAAACAACAAACTAAAACAATGAGTGAGATGATCACTGAAAAACCAAACAGTAAAAACAAAATGAAAACTCCAGCAAAGCTAGAACTTCCACTGAGTGACCTCCCAAACCTGTTGTATCAGAGGCACGTGGGATATATGCAAATGATCCTTATGAACATCAGGTGTTTCAGCTAATTGGCGATTCTGAATGCCCATGACTTGATTCATCGTTTTAATGGACAATTTCAGGACAATAAAGCTAAACCCCACTAGCTGTGGATATGCATATTTCAGCTTTGTTATGACCTCATCAGCACAGCACAAGCAGAGTGTTTGACTAAGCATTAGAAACACAGGGCTGTTATACCCAACTGATGTCCATTATCATTAGGGTCACTGTAAAAATATCCCAAACAACAAACTAAAACAATGAGTGAGAAGGTCACTGAAGAACCAAACAGTAAAAACAAAATGAAATATACACACACACACACACACACACACACACACACACACACATATATATATATATATATATATATATATATATGGGTCCACTACATAATCTCAAAATTTTGAAATACCGAATTTCAAAATTTCGTGGCTATATAGCCGAAAGGCCTAAATACTGAAAGACCAGAAGCAGGAAATTCAAAATCCCAATGTTCGGAGATATTGAAGTAGTGCTTCTGGTGTTGCTGTTTGAGGATGGATAGGTGGAATTCAAGTATCAATGTGTAAGTGTGTTGATTAGGAGCTCCAGTGTGTGTTAGTGTGTGTTGTGACTGTGATGTGTGTGTGTGTGTGTGTGTGTGTGTGTGTGTGTGTGTGTGTGTGTGTGTGTGTGTGTGTGTGTGTGTGTGTGAGACTGTAAAATGTGTGGGTGTGAGTTTCCCTTGTGTGTCTGTGCAATCTCAGAGTTAGTATATTTAAGTGAGGGGGTGTGGGGGGCACATTCCCCCACATGGAGGGCGGCTTATCTGTAGTGTAGGATGATATGTTTGATTGTGGGGGGAGTTGTGTGTATGTGTATATGTGTACTGTATGTGTGTTGTACATTCGGGATTTTGAATTTCGCGCTTCTGGTCTTTTGGCATTTAGGGCTTTCGGCTATATAGTCTCGAGATTTTGAAATTCGGTATTTCAAACTTACCCAATTATGTAGTGAACCCATATGTATATATATGTATATATATATATATATATATATATATAGATAGATATATATATATATATAGATATATGTGTGTGTGTGTGTATAATGCATTAAAGTTTATATGTGTGGAAATGAAAGGTGGATGTCTTGAAGCTTTCTAAGGTGCTTGTATGAACTGTCTGAAAACTGGGTTTAAATGGCAAGAAAATTGAACAAATTAGAGACCGGTTTGTGACTGGGCTGGCTGTTGTATAACTGTTTTTAAAAGTTACAACATGAAGTGAATCTAACTTTAGAAAAACTTGAGATGCAGACAGAATGCCAAGTTTACAAAGAGCTATCAGGCTGGTCAAACTAAGCAAATACATGAGAAGCAAAGTAACTGTAAACGTAGCAAATGTCCGAACTGTAAGTTCCCAAGCTGAACTAGAACAGTGTGCATGATGCAGAAGAGGTAAGAGATGGAAAAGGCTGGGATATTTATGTTGTTTGTTAAGACAACATTAATTAAGAGTTACTTCTGAAAATAAAACTGAAAATAATGTTTAGAAATCATTTTCTTAGCTTCAGTTTCTTATGGCAGATGCTGAAGCTGACTGGAGAGTGAAACTTCCTATTCATCGACTCGAGTGAATTTCAGAGTTGATACAGGGGCTGATGTTACTGAGATATCACATGAAACCTATACAAGTTTCTCAAACTGTCCACAACTGCATGAAGCAGCAACTGAAATATATAGTCCTATAGGTAAATAAGTGAATTTGTAGATTTTCTAGCCATTTTGTATGGAGGGGGCACAAGTCTGAATTTCTGATTTATGTGCCAGATGATAGGTATGTAAATAATCTGCTAACAGAGTTAACATGTGAGATGTGTTTGATTGCCAGCATAAATGAAGTCAGATGTGTTTAGTGAAGACATTATTTAAGAAAAAAGCTTACGTTTCTTAAATGATGTCTTTGCATAATGGCGCCATGGTGCTTTTCTGTTTTTGCCTTCATATCCTAGGGCATTGCTGATGTATTGTGCATGCTTGGGGAATGAGCAGTCCCATGTTTTTGCAGTACACCAGTGCTATGTGAAGGAATCAGCGGAGAAAGGAATATTTCTGTTGCCTTTTTTTTTTTTTTTAAACTAAAAAAAAATAAAAGAAACCAGGATACTAAAGCACAGGAGAGATGAGACAGAAAATAAAAGGATAATCGGGTATATTTGTTTAATTTTGTATATCACACTTGATTATCCTTTTATTTCTCTCCACGCCATCTCTCTTGTTCATTTAGGATTCCATTTTTGGGAGGTTATTAAAAAAAATGAAATAAAATGAATATTTTTATTGTACATATTAATGGAAAACCCGGACTTTTTCCATTGGTATATACTTGGATTTACAACGGGCGCACTGGTTGGGCTGACCAATCAGTGTGCTTGTTTTGGAATATTAATGGCCAGTCATTGTATAATATATATTTATACATAGTCACTGATGCTCAATTGTTAACCACTGAAGATTAACATAAAACGTAATGCTGATCCATTTGTAGTTGCAGAACTCAAAAGAATCCAAATCTCTATTTAATATGAAGTGTAACTGAACCATTTGAGGGTATATTCCTGTGGTTCCAGTAACAGAGGAAAAGGACAATGTATGAATATGTACTGATTTTTAATGATTGTTATACATGAGAAAGATTCATTCTGCCTACGCTAGAAAACATAGCATCCAAAGTTGTTAGTGTTAAAGTGTTTTCCAGATTAGATGCCTCCAGTGGGTTTTGGCAAATACCCCTGAAGAATAGAGCCAGAAGCTGTCAACTTTTGTTACTGCAGTGGGAAGGTTTAATTTCAAGAGGCACTCATTTGGTAAAACTTCAGCTCATGAAATGGCAGGATGGTGTTGCTGTTGTTATGGATAACATCCTAGTATTTGATCATGGTTAGAAAAAGTGCTCTGACCTAGTAAAAATTCTGGGTTAAAGTTAAACCAAGACAAATGATGTTTTGGAAAGACCAAGCTTCAGTAATTTTGTCCCAGTATAAGTGCTAGGGTAATCAGACCATATGTAAGTAAGGTGAGAGCAATACCCAAGTTACAAAACTGATCTTGTGTGATAAGAGTTAGCACAAGATCTAGGAATGGTTTATTTACTGGGCAAATCTGTACCTGGCTCTTGACTATGCTATGTCCATTGACCAACATGCTAAAGAAATAAGTACCTTGGTCATGAGGCCATACTCAATCTTAAGCTTTCAGCAAAGTAAAAGAAATGCTGGCAACATCTCCAGCTCTAGTAAAATACAATGTCACTAGATCAACAACATCAAGTACTGATGCTAATAGCTATGGCTTATATGCAACATTACTCCAAATTGGCGAGCAAAGATGATGTCCAGTTGCTTGTTGCTCCAGAGGTCAATGAGTGCTGAACAGGGAAATCCACATATTGGAAAACAGTGTCTTGCAAGTGTGTGGGCATGTGAGAGGTTCTTCAAATACCTATTAGGGTCTGAGAGTTTCCAACTTCAAAATCACAACAAGCCATTGGTACTACTAATTAATTCCTAAAATGTCAATGAAGGACCACCCAGATGCCAAAGACTGTTAATGAGACTGAAATAGTTTAATACAACAGTAATCCATGTGTTTGGAAAACTTGGTTGGTCTAGGCATGTAAGTCAGAAATCCTATACTTGACAAGCTATTGTCAAACACCAAAGTCTTATGTACAAAGTATAAGTACAACCAGACCTGTGGCTATGCAAAACAAAACAAAACAAAAAAAAACACTAAAGCAAGATGCCAGAAATGACAATGAGGTGTAAACTGTAATCCAGTATGTTTGAGATGGATGCTTCAATTGTTTGACACAAATAAATCATCTCTTGTTGAAGTAGTAAATACTAAGAATATAACTATCAGAGCATAATGGCTTAGTGTTGCATCACAATGTGCTATGTCATGTACACAAAGAGCATCAAGGTCATGCAAATTGTTAGAAACTCATAAAATATCTGCACAGTAGTCCAAAAGTAATCAAGACATTGTACCGCCTTTGTCAGTGTTAATTTTGTGTTGTCCATAAACGATCATAAAGACAAGAGTCATTAATGCCAACACCATTACCACAATGTCCTTTGGCAAAAGATACCTTCTGACTTGTATGAATTTGAGGGCAAACTGTACTTTATAGTTCTGGACTATTGCTCTCATGACAGAAAAAATGCAACTATCAACCATGACTAACCAACAAATAATAGCCATGGTCAGAGCCATGTGTGTAAACTTATGGAACTGGAACTGAATAGGTTACTGACGATACATAGTTTGAGTTCTAAGAGTCTGTTGATAACTATGGTTTTACTCAAAGTATATCAAGTCCTCACTATCTTCAATCAAATGGTGACTCTGAGAGAGCACTGCAGACAGCTAAAAGGATATTAAGACAACCTGATCTTCACAGAGCTCTCAAGTCATATGATGCTATGCCATATGGTGCTATAGGACCAAATCCTTCATAACTAATGCTTGGAAGACAAATAAGGACTAATATTCCAAAGTTGGAGTCAAAATATGAAGCTAAAACTATTACATTCAATTCAGTTAAACAAAATGACAAGCTTAAACTTCATACAAAACATTCTATGACAACTGCTATTTGGCATAACCACTTGGTAATATTCAGCCAGGCCAATCAATATGCCTATAATAAATGGGAGAGAAAAAGTGGAACAAACAAATACTGCAGTGCACAGAACTAATAAAATGAGGTCCTACAAGGTACAAATAGATGAGTGTGTCATAGACAAAATCGGAGGGCAATTTGAGTAGCTCCTGATGAGCCTCAGCCTAGAAGCCAAACAGAAATATGATGTGCTTGAACCAAGAATAACCAGATCCACATCAATTAAGTCTGGTCCTGTTCCTCCAAGTCCATTGCTACAACCCCCAATATCTAAGACAACGGTGGAAGAGTGAGGTTTACAACATGGTATAACAGACTTTGTGTTAACTAATCAAAAATGACTATTCCAGATCCTGTTAATACTGCTTTGCAAAATGACTTAAAAAATATTACTGTTCTGTATAATTGTTTGTCTCATAGTTTTTTTGTCCACAGACTCTAATCACATTTTTTCTGCTGGTCAAGTGATGTGCAGTGGTCATGAAGTCAAAGTACTGATTTGTTACTGGGACTGGGACAGTGTCATATGATCTGATAAGTGATGCTATAATTTTCTTGCTAAAATATCTTGCTGGTGATGATAGTATGAAGGTATTGTTCTGAACTAATTATATTACAGCATTTCTAAATATTAAATGTATGCATTCACATGATCAGTTCACAGTGCTGACTGTATGTGTGCATCATTTGTGCACTCATCAGTACTTCATAATTCTAAAGTGAAGTTTTTCTTTCCTTTTTAATTTCTCCAAGTCCTTTGGGTTTCAAACACCATGACAGGAATGGACCCCATTCCTAAGTCAAGGTATGATTACAATTCATGAAATTAGTATTGTTTCAATCTTAGATGCTAGCCAGAAGTGCTCTTTCTTTGTAGCACTTGCAATGTGCCCAGTAATGACTCCTTCTGCAAATTATATAGAGTTATATGTATCGATAACATATCAAAGTATGATTGTAAATTATTGTTTTATAAGACCCGTTGCTCCTATTACTATCATAACTGTCTGGGTATCCTTCTTCCACATCGCCCTCATTTCTGCCTGCAGATACTGGTATTTTATGACTTTGTGTCTCACTGTACATAAGACACTGTAATCACTGGGTATAGCAATTTCAATGATCAATGCTACTTCTGTCTTCTTTTCATAGACTACTATATTTGGTTTTCTTACATCTATTTTTTGAACACTTGGAAATGGGTGATCCACATGGTATAAACTTCATCATTTTCTATAATGCTTTGTAGCTCATGTTTCCAAAGTTTTTCAGCAACTTCAGTATTATAATGTTTGCACAATTCCCAATGTAACAGTCTTGCTACATTATTATGCCTTTCAGTATTAGCGATTAGTGTCTTCTTGGAGGTGGTCTCACCAGGCCTGACTTCCTGGGTCCTGTTTTTGAGTCAGTTGGTAATCCAGGGAGTTATGTTGGGGGTCTATGCCCAGTTTGTTCAGTTTGTGAACTATACCTGAATGGGGTATTGTATCAAATGCCTTAGCCGGGTATAGGTAGGCAGTACGCACTGTTTTGCCCTCATCCATTGCCTTGGTGACCTTCTCAAAGAAGTCTACCAGGTTTAGTAGGTATGACCTTCCCTTGACAAAGCCAAAATGGGTTGAGTCCAATGTCTGAAGGTTGCCTGTGTCTTTGTTGATCATTTACATGATAATTTATTCCATGGCTTTGTACATTACACTAGTCAGACTAATTGGTCTGTAGTTTCCATGGTTGGTTGATGGTCCACCCTTGTGAAGTGGAATAGCCATTACAGTCCTCCCTCCTCATGGTACAAAGCCTGCTTTGAAGCTATAGTTGCAACATGAATCAAGTGGTCCTGTTAGGTCATGCTTCAAGCTATTTAGGAGTCGTCCTAGGATATTGTTCTGGCCCACTGAGGCTGTATTTTTGGCCTTAGTCAGCACTACCAGGTCCTGCTCCCTGTTAGTAGTTGGACAGGGTGTGCTAGTTTGCATTTTGTGGGATGAGGTAGGGAGAGTGGAGGTAGTTAAGTTTGAGCTGAATTTGTCAGCCAGCAAATTTATGTCACTTGACTCAGTGCAGATGGCATCATTGACTGCCAGTTTGGTACACTGATGTCTGCTGCCTTTGAAGTTTTGTACAGAACTGTGGAAGGCTTTATAGTTGTCTTCAGCTTATGAGGATATCTTGAACTTGTAATTGGCTTTGTTGGACTTAATTAGTCCTCTTAGTTTCCAATTTAGTTTAATTAGACAATTCCTATCATTATAGGAGTTGTTCTTCCTGTTTTAGTCATGACTTTTTTCCTTTTTTATACACCCTATTAAAGTTTGGATTTCTCCATTGTGGTTTCTTGTTATAGTTTGTTTTGGGCTTACTTCTAGTAGGCACAGCAGCCTCTATACATGGTTGTACAGGATCTCTGTGAGCAAATCTGCATAAGTTGCTGTGAACTTGGGGTTGGCAGGGGCAATGAATTTCAAAAAATCTATTGCTAACTAGATGTAGTTTGTTTTGGAATAGTTCCTAACTGTTAACAGGGGGGAGGTGTGCAGCACTCTCCCTTATTGGTGAGTACCAGGTCCAGTGCGTGTGAACATGAATGTAACTTACATACTTTCATTTCTGTATAACAATACCCCACTTGCAACCTAATCTCATCCACCAGAAGACAATCTGTACACATTTATTTTTACTTCACCATTCTGCTTTCAAGTTGACCTTAGCAGCACCAATTGAAATCTACAATCTACTCACTGATTAGCGGATTATCAATGGCACAGCACTGGAATACAACAGAAGCAGTATCACTGACATGTTATATGCAAAAAAGATGCAACTTAGCATTTTAGGGAGTTAAGTTTCTGATTTTTGTTTTCTGCTGCTTCCTGCAAATTAACATCTATAATGTTTTGATAATATATTGAAAAATTATTTGCTGGAATCCTGTGGTGTAGCTTGTGTTTGTAGTGTAACAGTTTAAAACTGTGGTTCATAGGATCATAGTTCATAAGTAAGGACTAGACAGTCATTCTGCAGGTCATTACAAGCCCAGCTTATATGGGTGTAATACTTCCCCTGAGGGAATGGAACTATCGGAAGACAACAACAATGCAGCAACAGTTAATAACAATATAAGGAAAAGTGAACGTCTTTGTAATAGGAACAACAATAATTCACCGGGTGAATCACTTCACCATACTGTTACAAATAATACAAATTTTCAGAACAGAGCCTTCAATCACAGCCCTGCTCGGGGCAAGAAACAGAACAGAAACAGAAATCGGAGGAAATTACTTTTCCAACACCTATGACCATTCCTAATGTGAACAGCAATTGCAGAGTGATTTTTAATTCTAGTAAGGATTTTAAAATTTTTAATTACTCTGACCTTGACATTGCACCCAAACTGGTGGATTTGTTATCTAAGGGTTTTAAGTTTCTTCCTACAGCCCGGGCAGATGTAGCCAGGACACTTATTGATCTTAACAGTTTTGTTAGGAGCTTGAATTTGAAAATATTGTTGGGTTATAATAACAGCCCCAAACCTGATTTTTGTATTTCTAGTGTATATAACTCCCCTCTTCATCCTGCTCTATTATTATTTGAGCAGATTTGTGAACTAGACATTCGTAGTGCTTTAAAACAGAGACCTCAGGCGAATTTTACAAAACCTAACATCATCCAATACGAAAAAAGTATGCTTAAAATTCTTCAGGAGGCCCCAGTTAGGATCATGCAACCTGGCAAAGGGGGGGGGGGGTTTGGCCATTATGGATAAGGATGACTATGTGGACAGAATGACCAAGATTATTTCAACAGCTTCTTATGTGGAGGTATCCAGGAATGAGATGAATATTGCTTATAACAGAATTAACACATACGTCAATGACATGTTCATCGAAGCCCGGATCGATGTTCACATGTTTAACTATCTTAAGATGCCAGCTCCAAGGTTACCTATATTCTTTGGCATTCCTAAAATCCACAAGAACTTACAAGACCCCCCAATGCGTCCCTTAGTGGATGCAAGAAATAGCATAACATATGCTTGTGCAAAGGTTGCGGACTTTTACATGAAAAAATATCTTCTGTTGGAAGACCAAATTTGTAAAGATTCTTGGTCTTTCCTTGATAAGATTAGTAGTTTGACCTTTCACGCTGAAAGGAATTTTTTAACAGTGGATGTTAAAGATCTCTATTCTTCCATCCCTCATAGTGAAGGCATGGAATGGGCCTTGGCAACCATGCAGAAAAATATAGCCACACGTGAGAATTGGACTTGGTGGGTGAATTGCTCGATATTATTTTATCTTGCATTTTCATGACTTTCGACAACAGATTCTACCTCCAAAAGGTTGGCGTAGCGATGGGATCTCCTTGTGGGGCCAGCTTTGCCAACCTAGTAATGGCATACTGGGAGAACCACTTCTTATTGAACGATAGTATTGTTGCGTCCAAAAGCATCCATTTTTATACACGATTTTGGATGACATATTTATTTTATTTGAAGGAGATTCTACCCAGGCAGTAGACTTGTTGTCATATTTAAATTCCACCACTACATTCCTACATTTTACATCTTAATTTTGTATTGAGAAGATAGCATATCTTGATGTGGAACTTTCTAAAGATTATAGTAAAGCCTGTTACGTCTCCAGAATTTTTAGAAAGGAGATGTATTCTAATGCCTTTCTCCATTATTCAAGTTGCCATCCCTTGTCACAGAAGAAATCAGTCGTGAAAGGACAACTTGTTAGAGCCACACAAATGGTCTCTAAAAACGATGACTTCTTGTTGGAATGTGATTTAGTAAAAAACATGTTCATTAAAAGAGGGTATCCCCTTGGGTTGGTGTTGGAGGTGAAGTATGAAGTTCAATCTAAGAGGAACACTGGCTTTTATGTACCAATTTTGAGCCAAAGTCAGAGTCATCTATTTTCGACCTCCACCTTGGAAAATTCACCAGTTGAACACGATTTTATTTGTACTTTTAGTGTTGATGCTAGTAGTATTAGATCTATAATACTAAAAAACTGGTGTTTCCTCATTAATGAAAATTCAATAAGAGGAAGTTTTGCAGATCAACCTAGAATTGTGTTTAGAAGGGGAATGAACCTAAAAGGCATTTTAGAAGGAGACAATAATTAATTTAAGATTAGAAAAGGCATGTTTAAATGCAACATGTGCAAATTTTGTAAATTCATGACCATGGGGTCTTCCTTTGTTGTGGGGAACACCAAATTTAATATTAACCAAAAAATTGATTGTCAAAGCAAAGGGGTAGTTTATTTGGCCAAGTGTAACCACTGCCCAGCTTTCTATGTCAGGAAAATCGATAGGAAGCTGAGGGAACGTGTATACACACATCGGTATTGCATTAATAAAAACAAATGTGAGAATGCCTTGGCCAAACATATAGATACCTATCCTGAACATGAGTTTAGTTTTAAAAGGATAGACATGGTGCCAGCTAATGTGAGGGGAGGTCCATCTTCATTACTACTAGAAAAGTTAGAGTTATTTTGGCAATTACGCTTAGATGCAAGTAGTTTTCCTGTCCTCAATGACTATTGATTAAGTGTATTTTGAGGCTTAAGAGCCTAATTAAATAGTTTTTACTACTGCCTATAGTACAACTACTGCCTTTCAGTAGTTGACCTACAACTAGTTAAAGAATTTTAGTTGTAAAATAATTTTAATGTTTAATTGTTATTTTTAAAACTTTAGGTTTTTATTTAGAAATAAAGTATACACACATTTATATACATTTTAAAGTAGATGTTTAGTAGGAAAAGTATAAACTGATTATATGGTTTTATATGTTTTTGTATACTGGAGTTTTTATATAATTTCACAAAAGTGATAAACTGTTCCTTGATTTATTACTTTGCAGCTTAACTTAATTAAGAGATTTGATTGCTTGATTAACAAATATTTATAAGCATTGCAGTTTGTGATTAACTTGTCTGAAGAAGTTTTGCAATTGGAACAGGACGAAAAGCAGAAGTGTGTTGCTTAACAATAAATCTTTGTATTTTATCCGGCTGAGAGGTGGCTTGTTTTATTGGGCTTTATTCATTTGTTACAAGGGGTTTGATCAGCAGGTGCCGATAAATCAGAAGTGCAGTACTGGTGCTCACTTCCATACCAGCATTTGAAATCCAATGCTGCTATACTGCTTTTGTGGACAGGACTGAAGCTCTTTCTTCAGCACGTCATGTGTGGTATACATTGTAGCAAGTGGTTTACTGCAATCTTTTAAAATTTGAAGACAATTTTTTTCTGCTTAATCTAGAGTTGATGGGCAGCACAGAGGACCTTGTGCACTTTAGGAAAGAGGTGAGAAGAGCCAGAGTGGAGAGAATGGCCTTTTTTGCTCCCAGTGATGAGGGGATTGAGGAGTATTACTGGGCATTAGATGAGCTAATTGGAGTGGTTTGTCACCCATATGGCATGAAAATTGTTTTACTCACCAAAATGTGGTATACTATATTTCTTCACAATTAATGGTATAGGTTTAGCAGTACAGATCTAATCCTTCTTCAGTGTTTGGGGAATTTGCTTGCCTTTTCTAATCAGTTTGCAGTTGGTAAATATGTTCATGTGTAATATATGTATGTTGTTTTTAGTCTGTGCAGGAGTAGGTATGTGTTTACTAATCAAGGTAACTTTCCTTAAAGTGTAATACTTTTATTTGATCATTCCTTGGTGATGGTTACATACAACAGGCAGGCGTAATTCACTTTTGCTTTCTAGGATATAAGATAGACAAGTGAGTTATGCCTGCCTGCCTGCCAGCTGTAAGTAACCATCATCAGATACTGCCTCTAAGACAGGTGGGGAGGCTATTGAAATTTTTGATGACTATAATTATAGCATCAGAACATTGAAACAGAACATGTGAATGTGGAAGAATATTTATTAATTCCAAGGTTGTAAATCTCTGAGTTTTCTCCCTCTTCTGAAGTACAGCAGTCTTGGAATTAGCATATATAACTAACAGGTGTTGGGGTTATGCAATCCTCATGTCTGTAGACACACAGGAGTGAAACTTCTTACAAAAAACAAGTTACAGGTGCAACAGCAGGTTTTATAGTTTGCTGCTTGTTGTTTGAATCAGTTTATTTTTCAAACTGTCAAAACTTATAAGATTTTTTTTGTATGTCTGCTATGGTACAATCTCAGTGTGATTTTTGATGAATGTGTAATATTGTATAGCTAAATTACATTGTTATCATATGAGGGATACCACTGAAACAAAGCACCCAATTCCACACGAGGACCTCTCTTTGGTTGCTCATGAATCATGTCTCGGTTATTGCAATGCCAGCTGACATGGATTACTTTACTCCTTACTCGATCGTCTTTAGTTTGTGCAGAGTTGTGCTGCATGGTCCTGTAGTGGCATGTCACACTGCCATTATATTATTTGCCAGCTGACATGGATTACCTGACTCCTTACTTGATCATCTTTAGTTTGTGCAGAGTTGTGCTGCATGGTCCTGTAGTGGCATGTCACACTGCCATTATATTATTTGCCAGCTGACATGGATTACCTCACTCCTTACTCGATCGTCTTTAGTTTGTGCAGAGTTGTGCTGCATTGTCCTGTAGTGGCATGTCACACTGCCATCATATTATTTGCCAGCTGACATTGATTACCTGACTCCTTACTCGATCGTCTTTAGTTTGTGCAGAGTTGTGCTGCATGGTCCTGTAGTGGCATGTCACACTGCCATTATATTATTTGCCAGCTGACATGGATTACCTGACTCCTTACTCGATCGTCTTTAGTTTGTGCAGAGTTGTGCTGCATGGTCCTGTAGTGGCATGTCACACTGCCATTATATTATTTGCCAGCTGACATGGATTACCTGACTCCTTACTCGATCGTCTTTAGTTTGTGCAGAGTTGTGCTGCATGGTCCTGTAGTGGCATGTCACACTGCCATTATATTATTTGCCAGCTGACATGGATTACCTAACTCCTTACCCGATCGTCTTTAGTTTGTGCAGAGTTGTGCTGCATGGTCCTGTAGTGGCATGTCACACTGCCATTATATTATTTGCCAGCTGACATGGATTACCTGACTCCTTACTCAATCGTCTTTAGTTTGTGCAGAGTTGTGCTGCATTGTCCTGTAGTGGCATGTCACACTGCCATTATATTATTTGCCAGCTGACATGGATTACCTGACTCCTTACTCGATCGTCTTTAGTTTGTGCAGAGTTGTGCGGCATCGTCCTGTAGTGGCATGTCACACTGCCATTATATTATTTTCCAGTTGACATGGATTACCTGACTCCTTACTCGATCGTCTTTAGTTTGTGCAGAGTTGTGCTGCATGGTCCTGTAGTGGCATGTCACACTGCCGTTATATTATTTGCCAGCTGACATGGATTACCTGACTCCTTACTCGATTGTCTTTAGTTTGTGCAGAGTTGTGCTGCATGGTCGTGTAGTGGCATATCACACTGCCATTATATTATTTGCCAGCTGACATGGATTACCTGACTCCTTACTCGATCATCTTTAGTTTGTGCAGAGTTGTGCTGCATGGTCCTGTAGTGGCATGTCACACTGCCATTATATTATTTGCCAGCTGACATGGATTACCTGACTCCTTACTTGATCGTCTTTAGTTTGTGCAGAGTTGTGCTGCATTGTCCTGTAGTGGCATGTCACACTGCCATTATATTATTTGCCAGCTGACATGGATTACCTGACTCCTTACTCGATCGTCTTTAGTTTGTGCAGAGTTGTGCTGCATGGTCCTGTAGTGGCATGTCACACTGCCATTATATTATTTGCCAGCTGACATGGATTACCTGACTCCTTACTCAATCGTCTTTAGTTTGTGCAGAGTTGTGCTGCATGGTCCTGTAGTGGCATGTGACACTGCCGTTATATTATTCTCATGTCTGCATCTTCTTGTTCTGTTTTCAAAGCTGGGATGACAACTTTTCTAACACTGCATGAAATGGGTTCATCTTATTTTAAAATAGATTTTGTTTCCTTATAAGCCTTTGGTCAAGCATTACTTGGCCTGTGTGGAGGGGTAGCATTTCCAAGAATTGGACTTGAAACATCTGGCAGAAAAAAAACAAAACATCTGAAACAGAAAACTTCAACTTGTGTGTAGCACTGTTGTTCATTTCAAATTAATATTGCAATTTGCTTTAGTTAAGACACATCTCCTTCATCCCATAAACACTTGACGTTATGTCATAGTTTATTAAACTGCGTATAAAAGCTATGTATAATTCTTAATTAACTTTGTAGTTATGATGGTTATTTAACATTTTAAGTTATTGTTCTCTATTTCTTTTGTCTCATATTACACGCATTCCTGCATGTTTCTCAGTCTCAACTAATGTATTGTGTACCAATTTTTGTACAGTATGTCCTAATGTAATTGTATGGAAAGCCCTAAAATAACTGTATTGGATATTGTAATGCAATTATATTGCTTGTTCTGAGGTTCATAGGTTCATAAGCAAGTACTAGGCTAGCTGACCTTGGGGTCATTTTAAGCTGCTAGCTGCCCTTGTCAGCGTTTTTAAGCCCCCAATTTCCATTTTTATGCTTGAAACACCCTAGTCCATTTGGTTATAGATTGGTCTAACCCATTCCATGCTCGATAATAATATATTACCCCTAATAAGAATAACTGGCATCATACCGTACATGGAATAAAGCATTTTGCAGCTGTCTCTGTCCATTAGTGGTACTAGGGGCAGTCCTGTCTTAAATTTTCCTTTACCATAGATCCAAGGTGTGGTTGAATACGGACAGGGATGAACTTTGTTTTACATGGATTGGGAATCTGTTCCACAGCAGTGTTATCCAATGCGAGATATACCTGTCTCTCCAAACCATTCTGTTGAGGTTGCAGAAGAGATTTAGATCCCTAGACCCAGTATTTCTATTGCCATTTGACATACTGATGTGCATCATATTCATTGGTAATGGCTCAGAGGATGCCTTGTATGCCAGACAGAGGTCACCACTTAGCCGTCTGTAGGATACCGTTTATAGTGGCAGGGCCTTGAGTCGGTCCATGTAGGACATGTTGTTTAGGCCTCATATCCTTTTAGTAAGGTATCTCTGCGGGCATTTGAGCTGTTTAATGTCTCTGGAGAGATACATGTCAAAGGGGGCATTATATTAAATGATTGGCCTAGTTAGAGCTGAGCATAGTAGGACAATGAGATCTCTAGATCTAGGCACAATCTCTTTGTTTATAAGCTGTGCAATATAGGACTTTCTTGCAACAATAGACACATGTTGATCAAAAGTCCCAAACAAATGGGTCAAATGTTAGTGGAATATTGTCAATGTGCTAGTTCCCTGGGGCAGATGCTTTCCCAAAGGATACAATAATGCATTTTTTGGCATTTAACTTCAGTCTGTTATTTTGGCACCGGTTATTTATTTGAGACAAACTTTCTTGCAAGATGGTTAAGTCATTTGGGATTTCAATAATTGCTCATAAGTTGCAGTCATCTGCAAACTTGATCAGTCAGAGCCTTTTGGTATTGGCTTTTACTTCTGAAAATTAGATGCCAAGTTGGAGAGGTTCCAACACAGAATCATTGGGGACTCCATTGGTGACTGGTCTCTTTGTGGATGTAACTTCCCCTATTTTCATTATCTATGTCCCATCTGTTAACCAGTTCTCAATCCCATGGGTGACATAGAGGTTTATTCCCTGTTTATTTAGCTTTTCTACTATACCTGAGTGGGGAAATGTGTCAAAAGCTTTGGCCAGGTCAAGGTACATAGTGTGTACTGTTTCATCTTCATCCATTGCTTTGGAGATGTTTTCAAAAATATCCACCAGACTGAGTAAGCATGACCTGCCCTTGACAAATCAAAACTTAAATGGATCTATTGTTTGGAGGTTCCCTATGTCCTGATTAATTAATTCCTTGATAAGTCTTTCCATGGCTTTGTATATGAGGCTAGTCAGACTTATTGGTCTGTAACTGCCTGAGTCTGTGGAAGGTCCTCCCTTATGCAGACGAATGACTGTAGCTGTTCTCCATTCACTTGGAACAAGTGGCTAAATCATGCTTTATGCTACTTCAGATGCATCCAGATATATTGTCAGGAACCATTGATGCAGTATTTTTAGATTTTGATAGCCCTTTTAGGATGTGGTCTTGTGTGATAACTGGAGGTGAACCAGTTTCAGGTATATCTTGATGGACAGATAGAGGAGAGAGAGAAATTTGTTGGCAGTAGGTTCACTATATCTTCAGCCGCAGTGTAGGTAACATCATTTCTAATAAGCTCAGTGCATTGTGCTTTTGAGATTAAGAACATAACTAAAAAAAAGCCTTGTGATTGTCTTTGGCTTAGATAGATGCTTTGGCCTCAAACTTGGCTTTGGTGCATTTTATTAAGTAAGCTCCTGAGCTGTTTGTTTATTTCAGTAACATGGCCTCGAACTTTATGGAAATTACTTACCTTACTTTTGGTCAAAATCCGTTTTCTTTTATTATAAAGCTTGTTTATATTGAATGTTGGCAGTATGACTGGCATAGGGAGAGAGCTAGCTGATATGATGGACAGAAGGAAGGTTGGTATATTGTGTGTGCAAGAGACCAGATGGAAGGGGAGTAAGGCTAGATGTATCAATGTATCAGAGGTGGGTTCAAATTGTTTCATCATGGTGTGGATGGGAGGAGAAATGGCGTAAGAGTTATTCTGAAGGAACAGTATGCTAAGAGTGTTTTGGAGATGAAAAGAGTGTCGGATAGAGTGATGTTTATGAAGCTGGAAATTGATGGTGTAATGATGAATGCTGTTAGTGCATATGCTCCACATGTTGGGTGTGGGATGGATGAGAAAGAAAAATTTTGGAGTGAATTGGATGAAGTGGTGATGACTGTACCCAAGGGTGAGAGAATGGTGATTGGAGCAGATTTCAATGGGCATGTTGGTGAAGGGAGCAGAGGGGATGAGGAAGTGATGGGTAGTTATGGTGTTAAACAAAGGAATGCAAAAGGTCAGATGGTAGTGGATGTTGCAAAAAGGATGGACATGGCTGTGGTGAATACGTATTTTAACAAGAGGGAGGAGCATAGGGTGACATACAAGAGTGGAGGAAGATGCACACAGGTGGATTATATCTTATGTAGGAGGGCCAGTTTGAAGGAGATTGGAGACTGTAAAGTGGTGACCGGAGAAAGTGTAGTTAGACAGCATAGGATGATGGTTTGTAGGATGACGTTGGTGATCAAGAAGAGGAGGAGGAGTGTGAGGGCAGCACCAAGGATCAAATGGTGGAAACTGAAAATGGTAATTGTGAGGTGGAGTTCAGGGATGAGTTAAGACAGGCACTGGGTGGCAGTGAAGAGTTACCAAATAGCTGGGTAACTACAGCAGAGCTAGTAAGGGAGACGGCTAGAAAGGTGCTTGGTATCACATCTGGACAGAGGAAGGACAACAAGGAGACATGGTGGTGGAATGAGGAAGTACAGGAGAGTATACAGACAAACAGGTTGGCAAAGAAGAAGTGGAATTGTCAGAGAGATGAAGAAAGTAGACAGGAGTATAAGGAGATGAGGTGCATGGCAAAGAGAGAGGTGGCGAAGGCTAAGGATAAGGCATATGAAGAGTTGTATGAAAGGTTGGAGACTAAGGAGGGAGAAAAGGACCTGTACCAATTGGCTAGACAGAGGAACCGAGCTAGGAAAGATGTGCAGCAGGTAAAGATGATAAAGGATAGTGAGGGAAACATACTCACAAGCGTGGAGAGTGTGTTGAGGAGATGAAAAGAGTACTTTGAGGGGTTGGTGAATGAAGAGAATGAGAGGGAGAGAAGGTTGGATGATGTAGGGATAGTGAATCATGAAGTACAATAGATTAGCAAGGAGGAAGTAAGGATAATTATGAAGAGAATGAATAATGGAAAGGCTGTTGGCCCAGACGACATACCTGTGGAAGCATGGAAGTGTTTAGGTGAAATGGCAGTGAAGTTTTTAACCAGATTGTTTAATGAAATCTTGAAAAGTGAGAGGATGCCTGAGGAATGGAGAAAAAGTGTTTTGGTACTGATTTTTAAGAATAAGGGTGATGTGCAGAGCTGTAGTAACTACAGAGGGATTAAATTGATCAGTCACAGCATGAAGTTATGGGAAAGAGTAGTGGAAGCTAGGTTAAGAAGGGACGTGATGATTAGTGATCAGCAGTATGGTTTCATGTCGGGAAAGAGCACTACAGATGCAATGTTTGCTCTGAGAGTGTTGATGGAGAAGTACAGAGAATGTCAGAAGGAGTTGCATTGTGTTTTGGTAGACTTAGAGAAAGCATGTGACAGGGTGCCTAGAGAGGAGCTATGGTATTGTATGAGGAAGTCAGGAGTGTCAGAGAAGTATGTAAGAGTGGTACAGGATATGCACAAGGGTAGTGTGACAGCGGTGAGGTCTGCGGTGGGAGTGATGGATGCGTTTAAGGTGGAGGTGGGGTTACATCAAGGATCAGCTCTGAGCCCTTTCTTATTTGCAATGGTGATGGACAGGTTGACAGACGAGATCAGACAGGAGTCCCCATGGACTAGGATGTTTGCAGATGACATTGTGATCTGTAGTGAGAGAAGGGAACAGGTGGAGGAGACCCTGGAGAGATGGAGATATGCTCTAGAGAGAAGAGGAATGAAGGTCAGCAGGACTAAGACAGAATATATGTGTGTGAATGAGAGGGAGGATAGAGGAATGATGAGGATGCAAGGAGTAGAGGTGGTGAAGGTGGATGAGTTTAAATACTTGGGGTCAATAGTTCAGAGTAATGGTGAGTATGGATGAGAGGTGAAGAAGAGAGTACAGGCAGGATGGAGTGGGTGGAGAAGAGTGTCAGGAGTGATTTGTGACAGACGAGTACCTGTAAGAGTGAAAGGGAAGGTCTACAAGAGGGTAGTGAGACCAGCTATGTTATATGGGTTGGAGACAGTGGCATTGACAAAAAGGCATGAGTTTGAGCTGGATGTGGCAGAGTTAAAGATGTTAAGATTTGCACTGGGTGTGATGAGGGTGGACAGGATTAGGAATAAGTATATTAGAGGGACAGCCCAGGTTGGAAGGTTTGGAGACAAAGCCAGAGAGGCAAGATTACATTGGTTTGGACATGTGCTGAGGAGGGATGCTGAGTATATTGAGAAAAAGATGCTAAGGATGAAGCTACCAGGTAACAGGAAAAGAGGAAGGCCTAAGATAAGGTTTATGGATGTGGTGAGAGAGGACATGCAGGTGGTTGGTGTGACAGAGCAAGATGCAGAGGACAGGAAGAAATGGAACAGTTGATCCGCTGTGGCGACCCCCAATGGGAACAGCCGAAAGAAGATGATGATGATAAAGCTTGTTTATATTATGGTGCCACCATGTCGGTTTGTTTCTGGGGTTTGCCTTGCATTTACTCCTGTGAGGTACAGCTGCATCTGTGCAGCTATTTACATGTTGGTATAGTGTGGTGGTGTACATTGCAGTGTATTCAGTGGAGTTAACTAGGGTTGGTGGGGATGTGAAGCTTGACACTATATCATTTAGGCATAGGTAGTTCTTCTTAAAGAAATTTCTAAAGGTACCTTGGAAGGGATCTCTGGTTTCAGTTTTATTTCAAAGAAGACTGCTTTATGGTCAGACCTTACAAGTGAAGATATACAATGGATGATGCAAGCTGCTCCCATATCAGTAATAACAAGATCCAATATGTTATTCCTCCTAGTGGGTACACTGACTAATTGCTCCAGGGCATTTGAATTGATAAAGTCTAGGAATCTCTGCACTTGTACATTAGTGGTGGTATAGATTTCTGCAGTCTATAGTTGAATAATTTAGATCACTTAGAAAAATGGTACTGGGTTTAATACTTAGTGAACCTAGTCCCTCTAGATAGGCATTGTGGCTTTCTATTTTCATAGGGAGAGTTCTGGAGCTTGTCAATATATGGTATGGGACCCTTTGATGGTTATTTGGACATGAAAAAGTGCATCATGCTACTTTGCTAGCCTTGATGTGAGTCTCTTCTGGATGTAGATTGGCACATCACCACCTTTTTTCTCCTTCTGCACAGTAGTTGGTCTAAACGTGTGGAAGGTGTCATAGCCCTGCACAGACAGAGTGCTCTCTGCTGATTTAAAACATGTTAGAGTCACTACACAGAAGTCAATGTCTTCCAGGATGGGAAGGCCTTTTTAGGGATGAAATCTTGTTCAGGCTCTTAGCATCGATCAGTAACACCTTCATATTTTCCTTTACTTGTTTCATTATGTTGGTAGGGATATCTGGCTGGCATTGCCTGAAAATCCCACTATGGGAGAGAGGACAATATCTTTGCCAATAAGGGACAGATGTAGGCCATCCCGATGTAGGCCATCCCTAGAGAAGCAACATGGTCTGTCGATCATATCCTTGTAGGCTTACAAATATTGGACCCCTTTTGAATGACACCAAAATTAAGCCAGTTATTTTTTTGCTCATATCATAACATCATCCTTGGAGAAAGTAGAAATGCTGGCCATTGTTAGGCTCATACCTGTCTTGTACACATAGACTGAGAGGTAATTATCTGAGGACTGCTATATTACTTGTTTACACATTTTAGTCCAGATCCTACCTCTCAAGCTTTTAATGCAATAAATCAGGACAAAGCAAAACGTAATGGAGAACAAAGGCCCAAACTTAGGGACAGATTTTAAATATTGCCCTTATAAACTTAGAAAGTTTATAGTACAACAGTTTCTGCATTAGTATGCATTTTCTGAAGGATATATCAAATATCTGTTACTATTTAGTAACTTCAATCCTCAATGATTTGCCAGAAAAAAACACAAATTTTATGTGGAGCAGACCAAAAATATAATGCAAAAATGTGGACAGTTGAGAGGTATGACCCAAAAGAGTGGACCAGTTCACCTACCTGATTAACAAATACAAATAAGTAAATTAGTAAGTTAGGTAAATAAAAAAATGATTTTATCAGGTGCTCTGTTTTTGGAACATGCCACCATGCTGTGCCTCAGACACTGCCTGAACTTGGTTTGCCTTTGGAGATTAATGAAGTTATCTTTTTGACTTAATATTTTTGATCTTTGGTAATTATCATCCTTTATTTTCTTAATGTTTTATCCAAAAGGTTTTCTTGTTCAGTATGTTTTATGCTTTGTATTTTGTGCTTTTACTTCTGCACTATTCTATTAATTTAATGAGCACAATAATATAACTGAATTTTGAATGATGTCTTGAGTGATCTGTAAGTAGAAAATTATTGTTACAAGGAACCACAAGGGATATTTAGAAAATTAAAAGGTACATTAGTGACACAAGAAGCAATGAAAGAGCAAACAAAAAAGACGTGGAAAACATTTTATGTGAAAAGAACTTCAATTGTTTCTGTTTCAAACTCCAATTATGTCCCAAGAAAAGTTTCCATGTTTTCAGAACAAAATTAAAACTGTTAATTCCCTTCATATGTTGTTTAACTTCATGTCTACTGCTATAGACATTGTTTTAGAGAAAATCATGTTTCTTTGCACTATATAGTTATTTTTTATAGCCGTGTACCTTTTATGCATTTTAGTGCTGAATCACTTCATGTTTACGATGCATTTTCCATTCCTGAGGGCATATGCCTAGAACTGAAATTTCATGTATTTGTAATTAGATCTGAGGCTCCTTCCATTTGTTAGCTAATAACTTCCAGATGTCTTTATGAAGTACATTAAAAGTCTGTCTTGAGAAAAGAAAATGAAAAAGAAAGATCCTTACAATTAGTTTGCAGAAAGGGAATTTTTCAGTAAGAACTGTAACTGCACTTTGCATAGAAAAATGATTTAGTGTCAGGCATCTTTTATAGTCTTGTGTTACCACACACTGGTATCATTTTTCATATAGCATCAGTAGATGAATGTTAGTTGCACATTCAAGTTAATAGCATTAAGATTTATGTATGATTCAAAGCCTTAAAAGAAACAAGAGCAACATACGACAAAGTGTTTTAAAGGTTATTACCCTGAGAGTGGTTATTGTTGTGAGTAATAATTCAGTTTTTATGTGGAAGAAGTGCAGATGAACTTCAAAGCAAGGAGTATGAGGAAACAGAGTGGACAAGTTCTGTTTGAGAGGGAGAAGGCCATGTTAAAGAAGTGACAGTGGCCTTGCGCAGTAGTCCACATAAGTTGGCAGCTATGCAGCTAAGGTTACAAGCTTGCCAAATGAGATGGGAAGTGGGGGGAGGTGACAGAGAGCAGGCAGTCTCTCCATATGATTTTGGCACAGTCAGCTAATAAACCTAAAAGATGGAAAATGTACATAGACAGACAATTGAAAAGGGCACTAGTGTGGTAGCTAGCTCACTTGTATGACTAGACCACAAACAGTCCACCTTATTGTACACAAAAGATACCTACTGCAAATTCCAGTGACCTACAAGAGATGCCACAGAAGAGTGTAGGTCAGCTGTGGTCTGCATGTTATGCCATTTACCTGAAACAAACAGATGGGTAGTTTATCAGTGCCCCTACCTTCAGTACAGAGTTTATATTTTATGCAATTTTATCTAAAGAACCTAACAGTGCCTCTGTACTCAGTAAATAGTCCATATGAACTACCAACACAAAGCAATTCCAGTCTTTTTTATTCCTATTTTGTCTCATGCCTTTTGTCTGTCAACCTGTTACTGTCACAGAGCTCATATGACCTCCTCACTGGTACAAGAGTGGTCATCAAGGCAACTAGGAAAACTCTAAATTATGTTGTCTGGTTCTAATCCTACCACACCTTAACAGCTGATGTGCATGTTGATTTATAAAAAAAGGACTGCTGTTGCTTCCCCATTATGTATGCACATTCTTGTAGATGATCAGTGAAGGTTACCATATGCACATGGCTTGGCAAAGCCAAATGCATGTACCTATCTTATAAGCTGCAAGTGAATGCATGTAAATATACCTCAGCCTGTAGGTTGAATGTTGTCTTCACGCAGATTCCCATCCTCAAGGCTGCATGCTAAGACACAGTCATGTTTACAGCCTGCATGCTAAGTGCTGTGCACATACATTCTCCCATACTGTAAGTTGCATGTTAATGCACATGTATATCCTTAACACTTAAGGTACATGCATTGCACATGCACATCCTCAGCATCCCCAGCCTGTGAGCTACAAGCTCTATATATGCACATCCCCTCCCTGTAAGCTGCATGCTATATGCTTGTATGCTATCCACAACCTGTAAGCTGCATGCTATTCACAACCTGTAAGTCCACAACCTGTAAACTGCATGCTAGTGCAGATGCACATCTCCAGTGTATACACTCTAAGCTCTGTACATGCACATCCCCTTCCTGTAAGCTGCATGCTGTGTACATACATGTCGACAGCCTGTAAGCTGCATGCTAGGGAACATAAATATTCTCACCCTGTAAGATGCATTCTGTGCACATACATGTCCCTAAACTGTAAGCTGCATGCTAAGGCATATGCATGAAACTAGTCTGTTAGTTGTATGTGGTGAACATACATGCCCCAACCAGTGAGCTTCATAATGTGTACATGCATGTCCGCAGCCAGTAAAATGTATGCTGTGCATATGCATGTCCCTTCCCTGCAAGCTGTATGCTGTGAACATGCACACCCCCTCCTTGCAAGCTGCATGTTTTGTACATGCATGTCCTCTGGCTGTAAGCCGCATGTTGTGTCCATACATGTCCACAGCCTGCAATTTGCATGCTAGTGCACATGCACATCCCCAGCCTGTAACCTGCAAGCTGTGTACATACACAGTCCCAACCAGTGTGCATATGCATTCTTTCCCTGTAAGCTGCATGCTGTGTAGATGCCCATCCCCTCTCTGTAAGATGCATGCTGTGTAGATGCAGATTCCCTCTCTGTAAGATGCATGCTGTGTAGATGCAGATTCCCTCTCTGTAAGATGTATGCTGTGTAGATGCACATCCCCTCTCTGTAAGATGCATGCTGTGTAGATGCAGATTCCCTCCCTGTAAGCTGTATGCTGTGTAGATGCACATCCCTCCCTGTAAGCTGTATGCTGTGTAGATGCACATCCCTTCCCTGTAAGCTGCATGCTGTGTAGATGCACATCCCTCCCTGTAAGCTGTATGCTGTGTAGATGCACATCCCCTCTCTTTAAGATGCATGCTGTGTAGATGCACATCCCCTCCCTGTAAGTTGTATGCAGTGTAGATGCACATCCCCTCTCTGTAAGCTGCATGCTGTGTAGATGCACATCCCCTCCCTGTAAGCTGTATGCAGTGTAGATGCACATCCCCTCTCTGTAAGATGCATGCTGTGTAGATGCAGATTCCCCCTCTGTAAGATGCATGCTGTGTAGATGCAGATTCCCTCTCTGTAAGCTGCATGCTGTGTAGATGCACATCCCCTCCCTGTAAGCTGTATGCAGTGTAGATGCACATCCCCTCTCTGTAAGATGCATGCTGTGTAGATGCAGATTCCCCCTCTGTAAGATGCATGCTGTGTAGATGCAGATTCCCCCTCTGTAAGCTGCATGCTGTGTAGATGCACATCCCCTCCCTGTAAGCTGTATGCAGTGTAGATGCACATCCCCTCTCTGTAAGATGCATGCTGTGTAGATGCAGATTCCCCCTCTGTAAGATGCATGCTGTGTAGATGCAGATTCCCTCTCTGTAAGCTGCATGCTGTGTAGATGCACATCCACTCTCTGTAAGCTGTATGCCGTGTACTTTTTTCTCCTGTAGTTGCTGCAGCTGTACTGCATCTCTCCCCAGTCCACAGTGAGGGAGGCACTGACAGTTATTCAGACTCATCTTTCCCTGTTGGATCCTCTAGCTCCTGGGTCTTTACTGGATCCTGGATCATTACTAGATCCTGGGTCATTACTGAATCCTGAATCATTTGAGTTGCAGTCAGGCCTTTATTCACCTGCATCAGAAAGCTAACATTAGATGACTAGAGGCTTCTGAGCTTCCAAAGAACTATAAGTTGCCTATTTTCTTTTGCTTATTTATACTATTTACTGCACTGTTTAATTGCCTGCTGCTTACTTTTATACTGTACTTATTTACTGTGCACTAAACTACACTGTTATACTGCAATTGTCTGCTACACTGTGCCTGTAAAATCGAATTTTATTACTGTTTTCACTGTTTAACAAGCTTTCTTGTTGTTTCCACTGTTTTTAAGTATTTACTGAAACTTTTTACTGTTTTAAAGCTACCTGTTCTGCCTGCTCTGGTTTTCCACCAAACAACAGGTAATTAACTGATCATTCTTTAGAGCATCCTGGCTGATTTTCTGCTGTTTTAAACATTTTTTCAGTGCCTCACTGCTATTTTTCTGCTGTGTTAAATATTCTCTAGTGTTTCCCATTGAAGCTAGTGTAGCTAGTAGATGTATCGTAGTCCAGATCCAGGCCTGCTGCTTCTGGAACTGTTTGTAGTGGTTTGTTTGTTCTGAGCATGTTTTCCAGGCCATCTTGGATTGGAAGGGGCCTAGCTACACTTTCGTGAGAGAATTGTATTTTACTGGCACTTGGCATCCTCATTGGTTCTTTTGAATTTTGTTAGAGTTTTTTTTTTCAAGTTTTAACTTTTGGCATTTAGGTCCTGCATTTGAGCAGGTGTCTGCTTATTTGCATGTCACATAGCACAGTGCACTACCATGCAATTGTGTGCCAAAGCCAGACAATTGAATTCAACAAATTTTCCCTTAAAACACAGGCAGAAATATCCATTCACTGAGCTCCTCCATGATCGTTTCCGAAAAGCCACCCCTAGTAACAACAGTCTTCAACCCATTATCATGGACAGTTGGACTACCCTTGTTTCTCCTGCCAACCTCGTTGACTTGGGTCTCTTGAGGCAGTGTAGCAATTGCCTGATGTACACAGACAACCCTCTACTAATAACACAGTCTAATACAGAGTGCAGGAGATGTATTTACACCAAGAATCTGGAATCCATGCTCTCCCTCACTCAAAACAGTAACAAGGAGAAGGTTGTCAACTCATCCAGCACTACATATTCACATAGTACCACTACTCATACACTGTACACATCAAACACGTAAATCCACATATGTGGAGGTTGTCTCAAAAAACTTACCGAAACACTAGAGACCTCCAAAACATAAGTCTGCTACAGCTAACTCAAACTCTACAGCACCCATAGCACATAGCACCAGTGTCTCACCCACCAAACCCGTAATGCGTAACACTCAAAACCCAAGTTTTCTTGTCATTGGAGACTCAATAGTGAGACATATGGATGTCCCACTCACCAGGCTGGACAAGGACAAAGTCAAGGTCATCTGCCTGCCCTGTGCCAGGATTCACCAAATCATGTATGCATTCAGGTCTCTCAGCAACAAGTACCATTATGACTCTGTCATAGTTTACGTTGGAGTGAATGACCTGAGACATACCTCACTGGACTATACGAAGAGAGATATGGTCGAGCTCTCTGAGTATGTGTCCCAGGCAGATATGTCCCTAGCCTTGAGCACCATACTACCCTCACCTGGAATGACTGATTTCAATAATTGGCTTAGTTTTTGGTGTCATTCCAAGGGGATCCAGTTCCTGTCTGCCTGGGAAGCCATGGTCGACAAAGTTTGCTGCTTTGCCAGAGATAGCTTGCACCTGGCACCTCTAGGCTTTCAGCTGCAGGCAAAGGCTCTTGCCTCCCCCATTTTTTAGGGAAGGTCTCAAAAACAACATTACCAATGTAAAATTAACCAATCAGAATAAAATAAGGGTCATGCTGCTAAATGCTAGGAGCTTAAATCAAAAGATGCACTCCCTGGAAGCACTTCTATCACTAGACGATGTAGATGTCTGTACAGTTACAGAAACCTGGTTTAAGCCTCAGAGAGTACCCCAGTCATACAAGGCTACAATGCCTTCCACACCTTTAGACAGCAAGTGTTTCAATATAGATTAGAGATAAAATTCACCTCACATCTAGTTAGACTGGACAACTCCATGGAGTTACTTCAGGTCCAAGTTACACTGGGTAAGGCCCCTATTCAAGACCTAGCCAGTTATAGATCCTCTCCATGGGTCATGACACCCATGAAGCTTACTTAACCAAACTGAAGACAATCCAAATTTTACTGAACACACTGGTTATGTGGGATTTCAAACTATCCCAGCATCAACTGGGAAACCTAGTCTAGCCCAAACTCTCTAGCATAAAAGTTTCTTGACTTCATGAATTCAAATGCCCTGGAAGAAATTGTCCATACTCAATAAGAGGAACAAACATTCTCGATCTGGTCCTCGCCAACATGTCAAACAGGTGCACTGCTGCAACTATTGGTCCCTCATTAGTTAAAACTGACCACAAATCAGTCACCTTCAAATTGAGACTAACACCAGAACTTACAAAGGCTGCAATCAGACCAAAAAACTTCACCAAGGCAAACTATACCCTCCAAGGTGAAGGCATAAATGCATTCCAAGCCCCACTACAAGCTGAAAGTGGTAACTATGCCAATGCTTACACTAAAGCCCTATACCGTCACTTGCATAAATGTATAAACTCAATTGTACCAGATAGAATTAAAGCCAGAGCCCCAAGTAAAATCAAGTTGCCATGGTGGACTTCTAGCATCAACTAACCTACAATAAATGCAAAATGTTGTTGTCCAACAAAACACAGAGAAAACAAAAAAACAAGAAAAGAAAATGGAAAAGCACCCTCCTCAGCTTTAACTGGCAAATAAGACAACTTGTCAAATCGTCCAAGAGCTCCTTTGACAGAAACCTAGCAAGTACTGCCAAGGATAACTATAAGGCCTTTTACAGCTATGTGCATAACCTAAAAAGAGTAGGGCTAAAGCATGTGCAGAACTGGTGGCCAATGGTATCACACACACTGACCTCACAGAGATAGCGTACCTGCTAGCAGATAAGTTTTGCGAAAATGTCACTCCCTTATCCCCTCCTAATTTACAACAAACCCTTCCCCAACCCCCCCCCCCCCACCTCACATATCTGAAAAGCAGGTCCTCAAAGCCTGTCAAAGGTGAAAAAAATGGCCTCTATGGGACCAGATGACATCCCAAGCTGTCTTCTAAACAGGATAAAACTTGAACTAGCATCACCACTAAGTACCCTTTTCAATCATGGCCTAACCACAGGGTTTGTTCTTGTGCAATGGAGAACAGCTACAGTTATTCCCCCTCCACAAAGGTAGCCTAGCAACAGACCCAGGGAATTACAGACCTATAAGCATGACCAGCCTCATCTATAAGGCCATGGAACATATCATTCTGGGGCCTCATAAATAAAGACATAGGTGACCTCCAAATCCTGGACCCTACCTAATTTGGCTTTGTGAAGGGCAAATCCTGTCTGTTAAATCTGATAGATTTTCTTGAATGTGTGACCAAGGCCATTGATAAGGGCAAATCTGTGCACACAGCATACCACAACTTGGCAAAGGCTTTCGACACAATCCCACATTCAGGCATAGGTTCATAGGTTCATAGGTAGGTACTAGGCTATCGGTCCTAGGGCCCATACAAGCCTAGCCAAAAAATGTACCCTGGCTTTCGCCACCCAAGAAAATTATTTTCCTGTGCCCCTGTCGAGCAGAGCCACAGAAGTGATCCCCGGGGTGAATTTTCCATTTCCCATCCAATCATCAAGATTTTTCTTGAAGAGTGCTAATGAGGAGCTCTGTTTGACATAGATAGGTAGTCTGTTCCAGAGTATGGGAAGTCTCTGGGACAGGAATCTATCCCTCCAACACGTTCTATTTATTGTGGTGACAAGGTTTAGGTCCCTAGAGCGTGTAGCTCGGAGGGATTGGGATTTCTTTAAGTGGAGCATGTCCAACAACTCTGGGTTTGACATAGCTTTGTATGTTAGGCAGAGATCGCCCCTGAGTAGGTGATATGCGATGGAGTAAAGCTGTAGTTTTTTGAGACGGTCTGCATAGGGCATCTGTTTGAGGCCAGTAATCCTCTTTGTGAGGTATTTTTGTGGTCTTTCCAGTTGTTGTAGATGTCTTGTGAGGTACATACCAAAAGGGCGTTGTACTCTATAATGGTCTAATGAGTGATGAGTAGAGGGGAACAATGACCTCTTTTTTTCTGGATGAGAATCCTTTTTTGATGAGATCAGCCACATAGAAGGATTTCCTGACCACTGTGGCGATGTGATTATCAAAGGAGAGACTACTGTCCACCTGTGTCCCAAGGTCTCTTATCACATTTTCGGCATTAAGTAGACTACCAGCTATGTGGTAGTTCATGGGTACAGAGTTTTTACCAAAGGGGATGACAATACACTTTTTGGCATTGAGCTTCAGGCCATGGCTTTGACACCAGGTATCTGTCTCATTGAGGCCCTCTTGTAGTTTGTCCACATCGTTAAGAGTTTTGATTATGGCTCCTAGTTTGCAGTCATCTGCAAACTTTGTCAACCAAAGACCTTCTGTGTTGGCCTGCACTTCAGAGAAGTAGATACCAAACAGGAGAGGACCCAGAACCGAACCCTGTGGTACTCCACTTGTCACTGGTCTGATGTCGGATTTGGAATCCGCTACTTTCACAGTGTGGGTTCTGTCCATGAGCCAGTTGGCAACCCATCTTGTGACATAGGAATTTATACCTAGTTTAGTGAGCTTATCTATAATTCCAGAGTGGGGGATGGCATTGAAAGCCTTGGCGAGATCCAGATAAGCTGTGTGAACCATTTTACCCTCATCTATGGCTTTGGTGACTGCCTCAAAGAAGTCAATCAGGTTTAGGAGACATGATCTGCCTTTTACAAATCCAAACTGGGTAGGGTCCAGAGTTTGGAGATTACCAATGTCTTTGTTTATGAGTTCCATGATGATATGTTCCATGGCCTTGCAGACCAGGCTCATCAGGCTAATGGGGCAGTAGTTCCCAGGGTCCGTCGTGGCTCCCCCTTTGTGGAGTGGGATAACCGTCGCGGTGCGCAATTCAGTGGGTACAAAGCCTGAGGTGAGGCTATGATTGAACATGGTACTTAGGTAGGGTGCCAGTTCATTCT
The DNA here is from genome assembly GCF_019279795.1 of Protopterus annectens. Lineage (NCBI taxonomy): Eukaryota > Metazoa > Chordata > Ceratodontiformes > Protopteridae > Protopterus > Protopterus annectens. The sequence goes on from NC_056725.1 coordinate 144,163,736, forward strand.
GTAGTTCATGTAGAACGCAGCCTGGGATATTGTCAGGTCCCATGGATGCTGTGTTCTTGGCTTTAGAGAGTGTGTTTTTTACCTTTGCAGCCATGATTATTGGAACTTTGCATTCTTCCAGTATAGAGATGGGCCCTCTAGGGGGTGAGGGGGGGGGGTAAAGTTAGCACTGAACCTATCTGCTAGGATGTTGGCAATATCTGTTGGTATTACCAATAAACTTAGTCAATTGAATGTAAACCCTTTTGTTGTAAGAAGGGTTGATAACTGTCTCACAAACTGGGCACACACTATCAAAGTGGGTGACTCCACATCAATCAGCAGACCTGTTACCAGTGGGGTGCCACAGGGATCAGTGCTGGGCCCTCTACTGTTTGGTATATACTTCTCAGTAGTTCAGGTCAAAACTGATTGTGGCTGAGCACATTTGCAGATGACTTCAAACTAGGTGCAATCATTGAATCCCCAAATTATTTCAGTATACTCCAGGATGGTCTCACACAGACCAACAACTGGTGTATTAGTCGCAGTCTCAAACTGAATGCAAATAAATGCATCATCATTCCCTTCGGCACAAACAATGTCCCTTCACACTATCAAATCAATAACAGTACCCTAAGTACCCATGAAGTGGTAAGGACCTAGGATCACAGGTTGACTGCAGCCTTAACTGACCACCATGTGTCTACCATTGTAAGGAAAGCTTTCCATTTAGCTCACTTGATTAGTAAAGGCATCACCTCGAGAACAAAAGAAATGATAACCTCCCAATACTCGGCACTTATCTGGCCCATAATTGAGTATGATGCCCCATTTGGTATGTATTGTACTAAGGACCTGCAGCAATTAGAGAGACCTCAGAGGTTTCTAACATAGAAGATCAAGGGCCTCCAGCGTGTAACTTACATGGACCAGCTAAAATCCTTGTCACTATACTCTGTATCATATAGACTTCTTAGTGGAGACTTATGCCCGGCCTATAGAGCAACCTAAGACCCAAACCTAATGAACTTACTGCATATCCATAAATCAAATGGATCTAAGGCTACCCATTCCAGGGACTTAAATATATAGCCTGTGACTTAAATAAGACATGCTGGAGAGATAGATTTATCTCCCAGCAATTTCCACGCCTTTGGAGCAGGCTACCAATTCATGTGAAACAGAGCACCTATACGACACTGTTCAAGAGGAACCTGGATGAGTAGATGGGGCACAGTAAATTCTTACTGGGGATAGTGCCCACAACCCTCCTGTATGTGGCACTCATCACTAAATGCAATCTTGGGACTATTGACTTGTACTACATTGGGTTGAAATGGCTAGGCTTAAAATAACCTCTGAGTTGATAGCCTAGTAATCTCCTATGATCCTATGATCTTACAACTAATGTCAGTCTGAAGATAAAGTGTGTCACTATTGTGAATGCACAGGCCATTTAATTTATTACATCTGTACATCTGGAGCATACTGTACTCTCCCATTAGACTATTTTCACCATGAGGGAAGACAGAAATCTACAGTAACATAAAACTTTATCAATCTTCCAGACAGGGCAACAGAGAGTATGGATAACATGCAGGAATTTCTTAGAACTAAAACAGAAAATGTTAAACTGTGGCCTTAGTGAGATTTTATCAAAAACTGCTAAATAAAATTACCTTAACATAAAGTATTCTCATTTAGCTTGCAGCGTTTTTTATTTTTATTCATTAAGCCTTGAACATTAACAGAGTCTTAAAATACAGTTGACTGCATTCTTATACTATGTATTGTTTGGTGAAGAAAGGCAGGTGTACCTAAACAGGAGAAGAAATGCACCTGAGGGACAGATGTACTACTGACATATATGTGTGACCCAGTCAAGGCGACTTATAATGTCCTGGTAAGCATGTTTGACTGTAATGTGCCATGTGTGTTAGAGGATGCCATATTTCCACCCGATGCTGAGTACTGTATGTCAAATAACATGCAGTATGTAAAATAACATGGAGTACTATAGTAGATAAAGCATGGGTGAATGGGATATAAGCTTATCTCAGTTTATAAATCTTTTCATAAATATGTACATAAATAAACCTAGAAACAGAGCAAATGATAGTAGACTGTTAAAAAGAACAATTTTAACAAAAAAAAAAGCATTTTACAACCAATTCAGTTTGCACTTCAGAGATTGCAGAGATGCAATATACCTGCAAAATCAGGACATTACAATACCCCCTTAAGTTATTAAAGAGGAGGTTCTGTATACTAGTATGGTGGTAACAAAGATATTCTGAGAGCATATACGGCAAAACTATCCTAGCTTAATAGATTCTTTATTTCAGTAATTTAAAAAATACATTGAAAACACTAACTCAATTTATGGTTACAGATCATTATAGTGTCTATCTGCAATTATGAAGCTAAATTAGAGATTCCAAACATCTGACCATCAGGTCTAAAGTGGATATTGCATTAAGTTCTGTGGAAAAATTATTATCTCATAAACTAAAAGATGTTAGATAACTGCATTCATTATATCAAGGCCAATGTTCTTCTATTGATAAAACATTCAGTTTCCTAAACCTGATGGCATTATATACATAAGTGTTAACTGTCTTAGACCAAGGTTCAATTTACATAATACCTGGAGTTGCAAATGCCTCCAACATCATACTATGCTCTGACATTTTAGAGATTCAGTTGAAATCACATTACAAATTGATAGATATTGTCCAAAATATTATCTACCCCTGTAGTGCCATTTTTAGGCATTGCCAAACAGACAAACCTTCAGACATAACAAAAAGCTACTCAGGACAAGCTAAAGGTGTTTCTGTTCAATACTAGGAATCTCAACAAGAAACTGTACTCCCTGGAAGTTCTCTTCACCATGAAGAATGCTGATGGCTGTGCAGTTACTGAAACATGGTTCAAAGCCATGGAAAGCACTCCATTAGTGCATGGCGATAATGCCTTTCATACATTCCGATCACCCTGAATGTGAAAGAGCTAAAAGTCAATGTATATCTATCTACATAAAGGGTAAGCACACCTCAAGGCTGGTCAAACAATCTGACATGCTTGAGCTACTCCATGTCTAACTAACTATGGTAAAAATCCATTACCATATTCCTGCTAGCTACAGGTCCCCCATCATGAACCAGGAAACCCATGCATCATACCTGAAGTTACTAGAATTACTCACCATCCAGCCCAATACCATACTCATGGGTGATTTTAACTACCCCTCCATTAATTGGGAGGCATACAGGAGCACTAACATGCAGGCCCAAAGATTTCTTGACTTTGTAAATTCAAATGCCCTGGAGCAGCTAGTCTGCACTCCCATTAAGGGAACAAATATCCTACATCTTGTACTCACAAATATGGTAGAGTGCTGCACCCCCCCCCCCAGTGTTATGTTCTCACTAGTAAAATCAAATTATAAAGTAGTCTTCCTTGAAATAAAGGTAAAACTAGCCCTCCTACTTAACCCTCAAAACTTTAAGAACTTCTCTAAGGTAAATTACCCTCTATTAAGGGATGGCATAGCTTGTATTCAAATTTCCCCAAATTCAGAAAACACAGAAAACTATGCAGAGACATAAACAAAAGTGCTGTATGATCATATAAACAACTACATAGAAATGGCAGTACCAGACCAAAATAAACCTGGGTCAAACTGCAGAAGCAAACCACCCTAGTGGACCCCTAGTATTAACAGGTTATACAACAAAAGAAAGAATATCCTGTCAAGAAGTAAGAGGGAATGTGCACAACAGAGAAATAACTCCCTCATTAGTCTAAACAAGCAAATCAGGGAACTTGTTAAGTCTCTGAAAGCACACTTTGAGGAAAAATAGCCTCCAAAGCTAGAGATAATCATAAGGCATTTTTCAGTTATTTCTTCAGTCTTAAGGGCAACACCCAATAATGTGCAAAATTAGTTGTAGATGGCATTGCCTATACTCAACTGGAGGACATAGCAAATCTGCTGGCTGACAAATTCAGCTCAGATTTTACCCCCCCATCACCCCCAGTTCTCTACCAAAAAATACCCTCCTCCACCCCAACACCAAAGAACAGGTTGCCACTGTGCTCTCTAAAACTAAAAATATGGTTTCAGTGAGGCCTGACAACATACCAGGTTGCCTTCTAAACAGCTTAAATCAGGAATTATCAGGTCCATTAGGATCTCCATTTAACCATATCCTCCAGTCTGGCTTTGATAGAGTAAACAACAGCAACAGTCATCCCTCTGCATGAAGGGGGACCATCTACTGTCCCATGTAATTGTAGTTCCATAAGTTTGCCTAGTCTTATATGTAAGGTCATGAAAAGAATAACCATGGACCTGATAAATAATGACATAGGAAACATAGGAGACCTCCAAACACTGGATGTGATCCATTTTGGCTTTTTCAAGGACAGGTCATGCCTACTGAATCTGGTGGATTTCTTTGAGAAAGTCACTAAGGCCACGGATAAGTGTAAAATAATACATACCATCTACCTTGACCTGGCAAAGGCATTTGACACAATTCCCCACTCAGGTACTCAGGTATTATAAATAAACTCATAAAACTTGGTATAAATTCCTTTGTCACCAGATGGCTAGACAATTGACTCATGGACAAGAAACATGTAGTTAAAGTGGATGAATCCAGATCCAACAAGAAGCCATTTACTAGTGGTGTGCCACAGGGCTCAGTACTGGTACCACTCCTGTTCAGAATATACTTCTCTGAAGACAAGGCAAATGTGGAAGGCCTCTGGATGACTACGTTTTCTGATGACTGCAAGCTGGGGACAGTCATTGAATCACCCTATGATGTAAATTTCCTTCAGGAGGGTCTACATCAGAAAAATGATTGATGCCAGAACAATGGCCTAAAACTAAAAGCAAAAAAAATGCGTCTTTGGGAAGTCAAATACCCCTGAAATTTACAATGTTAATAGCATATCTTAGAGTGAGCTCACAGGTGAGAATCTAGGTATACAGACAGATAGTAGCTTGAACTTTGATCGCCATTTGTCCACAGTGGTGAGGAAATCCTTTTATGTGGCATAACTTATAAGTAAATGCATGGCATCCTGATCCAAGAAAGTTATATTCCCATTGTACTTGGCCCTCATTAAACCGATAATCAAGTACAATGCGGCATTTGGTATGTACTTGACTAGGCACTTACAACAGATGGTGTGAACTCAGAGATTCCTCACAAAGAAAATACTGGGTATAAACAACATGAACTATGTGGATAGACTAAAATCCCTATTCCTTTACTCTGTCTCCTGCCAACTAGCAAGGGGTGACTTATGCCTGACCTACAAGTCACTCAAAAATCCAGCTCTAATGGAGCTGCTACACATCCAGAAGTCAAACAGCATCAATCATGAGGGTCACCCAATCTAGAGATCTAAACAGTCAGCGACTCAAACAAAACATGTTGGAGAGACAGATATGTGTCTCAGAGATTATCCCTTCTTTGGAATAGGCCTCCTAGTCACATTAAGTAGACCCCTTCCCTGGCCCTCAAATGCAATTTGGATCAATGAATGAGGAATCACAAATTCACACCTTGGGTACTGCCTATGTCCCTTATGGACAGGGGCAATCTGTAAGATACTCAGTGCAGAGGCACAAATCCATTCTATATTCTTATCCATAGGGTGCATATATTGGGTAAATTCGGGTTCTATTGGTAAAGTTTGTAAGGGCCCTTAAGCTGTTAGCCTAGTAATCTCTTATGAACCTATGAACCTATGAAAAATTGTAAATAGAGAAGACAACTCACTGTGGAATAGAAAACAATGAGTGACACTAGTGGGAAATATATGTCTGATGAGTCAGGCATAGGAAATGGTAAAACAAAGGTATCCATTCAAAGACATTATTAGTTATCATCATTGTTGCATATTAAAACTAGGGATCCCATATGGGTATCTACAAATTTACAACTTTAGTGTAAACTGTGTAGTCACATCATATGAGGCAACAGTTGAAATTCACATTACAATAGAGAAGAAAATGACGCTAGTAAAATCAAATTGTTGTTGTAATACTTGTAAAATACACAAGTCCATCAAAAACCACCCCTTCACTCTATAGTGGATGCTAAGGCCTCTAAGATGTTTTTCCTAGCAAAATACATTGACAATAAGGTCAAACATGTACTGGATGGGAGAGAATCCATTATTAGAGATTCTTGGGATTTTCTAGGGAAAATTAAACCTGAAATGTTTGAAGAAGACCTGATATTTGTCACAATTGATGTGTGTGACTTGTTCTCAGTGATCCCACATGATGAAGGGCTTGAATGGTTTTATGACTACCTTTGTATGAAGACATCTTTTGACCATGGGACTATTTTGACCATTCGGGCATGTATGGAGCTTGTCCTGGAGAACAACTTTATCAGCTTTGAGGGACACCTGTTTAAACAAAGAACTGGTGTCACTATGGGTGCATGGTGTGCACCTACATTTGCCAATATTTTATTGGCACAATGGGAGGATTTATTCATCATGAACTCTGAGCTCTATGGGCGCTACCTGGATGACATTGTCCTGTTTTGGAAAGGAGGTGAAAATGACCTAAATAGGTTTTTCACCTTCATTAATGAGACCACCAATTTTTTGAGGTTCATTATGAACAAAGACAAGGATATTTTGAGCTATCTTGATGTAACTGTGCAGAAGAACTATGCCCTGAAGGGTTTTGCCTCCTATTTATTTCACAAGCCAACATATTCCAACTCATTGTTGCATTTTTCTAGTTGGCACCCTGTACATCAAAAGAAGGCACTGGTCAAGGGGCAGTATGTCAGGCTAGCCAGGATGGTTTCACAATTTGATAATTTTTTAAGAGAATGTGGGGTATTGAAGAACATGTTAATTAAGAGAGGGTATCCTGAAAAATTCATCAACAGTACAGCGGACAAAGTTATTACCAAGAGAGAACATGGTAACTTTAGCCCTCTATTATTTCATGGGTTGAGTGGGGCCTTCACATAAGGAGAAATCTGACATATTTAGTAGGGCCCTTATTTTGTCTTTCAATGTCAATTTTTATGACATCAAAAAGATTGTGGTGAAGCTATGGGCAATTTTTTGTTTGGACATTGACGTCTATAATAAATTTGGCAAGAGGCCGCAGATTGTCTATAAAAAGGAAACTTCCCTGAAAGGGTTATTGGAAAGAAGCAACATAAAACCAGATCAGGGTGGCAGTTACAGATGTGGTAGGTATCCACAGTGTCTGTATATGACTGACACAAACAAAATTAAAATAAAAAATTATAGGTACGTTACTACACGTAGGAAACATTATTGTTACTCCAAAGGAGTTGTTTATGTCGCATTATGTGATTCTTGTGATGCCTACTATGTAGGAAAAACAATCAGGGCACTGAGACAAAGAATTTACCAGCACACATACGATATTAAACATAAGAGCGAAAACAATGCACTGTACAGGCACATCAGCCTTCACTCACTGCATGCTTTCAAATTTTTCATTGTCAACCAAGTTGATTTGGGTTCTCAGGGTGGTCCCTTGGATGAATTTTTAGAGTTCATGGAGCTTAAGTGGCAGATTAGAACAAATGCCTGTCAGGCTCCTGGACTCAATGACAGAGTCTCTATTAGTTCAGTACTTAAACTGAAATCTATGCTGTTTTTGTAATGTGCAAGTATTTTTTTATCAGGAATGTGCAATCTATGCTGTTTTTGTTATGTGCAAGCATTTTTTATCAGCAGCATAGGTTCATAGGTTGGTACTAGGCTATTGGCCCTAGGGACTATGCAAGCCTAGCCATAACAATTCCCTGGCTATTTCTTCCCACATTATTTACTTCCCTAGACCCCTGTCTAGCAGGGTGAGTGAAGTGATCCCCGGGGTGAATATCCTTTCTCCCATCCAATCGTCAAGGTTCCTTTTGAAGAGGTTCAAAGAGGCATAGCAAATATTTTAAAAACATTTTAAAAGTTTTTCTTATTGTATACTTTTTGGAGGAAGTGATGTTTATTTTTTGGAGGAAGTGATGTTTTTCTTTTAACCAATGTGAGCTGGGGGTGGGTTATTTAAAGATGTGTTTTAGCAAACATAGCTATTCTAATGAAGTCTTTCATCTTGACAAAAGCACTAAACCAATAAATAGTGTCCTGGATTATTGGATTGTGTCTTCTGTGGTTCCTAGCTTCACTATTCATCTGTGGATTTATTTCGTTTTTGTCATTCCATTTTTGGTTCAGTTGCAACATTAAGCTCCTTTGGCAAATGTAACACATTCAGCAATAAGAAGCTACTTTTCCTATTGCTCCAAGAAGCTCCCAGTGTAATTCCTCTAGTCTCTAATGAGAAATTGCTGCAGTGTATTTAAAGAATCCTACCTCCTGAAGAATGTACACTGACTAAAGCCATTACATTTCTGAATTTCTCCTTCACTAGTTGGCAGTCTATTTCAAGCTGAGTTACACGGGATGGTTCCCTGCTCCAAAGCCATCAGGCCAGATAGAGGGATACCTTATGTCATTTTTGTTTTTGTTCTGTCATTAGTATTACTATAGTAATACTATACTATACTATACTATAGTATTACTATAGTATTTCTTGTTGTGTCAGTGTGGCATACTTATATGCTGAAGTGTGAATGTATGCCTGTATGCATGTGTGTTGCATGCATGTGTGTGTGTGTGTGTGTGTGTGTGTGTGTGTGTGTGTGTGTGTGTGTGTGTGTGTGTATGAGTTTGTGTGCATGCTGAATGTGTGTATGTGTGTGCATGTATGCATACCTGTTACATTACTGTAACTGATTTAATATTACTCGTGTCATGACATCTTTGTAAAGTACATTGCCTCAGTAGCATTAATTGCTCCATTATTGCATGCTGTGTCACCATACGTGTAGCTCTGCCCAGATGCTGAAGACATCTGCTTTTGCACATTCTTCTAGCATACCATATCCAAGTCTATTCTGTACATTGTCTTACCTTCATATGGCTTAATTTCCTACCTACTTTATCTCCATCCTAAGGTTTTGTACCATTTTGTTATTTGCAAGAATGCACACTTACTCCAAATTGGTTTACTCATAGAGTTGCTCTTGCAAGTTAGACTGCAACTTAGTACATCATTTATATATTCTACTGCTGGCAAAGACAAGAGGAAAGCATTGTTTCATGAAAATTAATGATCCAATCAACACAGCATTTTATGAAGAGCAACAAGGGTAAGATATGTCTTGCAATAAGAAAGCAAAATCAAAATTCTCACTATTTTCTTATTCACTACCAATCTGTTTCATATAGGTAAAAATTTCATGTTATACTTCACCATTCCATAATTTAGTCTTTTAATGTTATTTAATGCAGTAAAATTCTAGTGCATTAACAAATCCAAAAGAATCATAAAATAATAAGTTACAAGTTGCTGCAGGGGCTAAAATTTATAGGACTCTGGGGCACCTCATCTAATCTTTGGTGCTAGATTTTGCACATCTGAATGCTGTATTCATTCAGCCATGCAAAGTACAGTGTCTGTACTCTGTATTAATTCAATGGCACAAAGACTCTGTTAAAAACAATGCAATATTTTATCTTCTTTTTAATCAAGAAAAAAATTGTCTAAACTAAAAAGCTGCTGTAGCACTGTTGTGATCAAATGTTATAGCACTGTATCACACTTCCACTGTTTTATAAAGATCATTGCCTGCCAGAATGCTATATTTATTTAGTTATACAATGTTCAGCATATGGTAGCTACATTAATTCAGCCACACAAAGATGCACTAATGAAAGTAATGTAACTTAAACTTTTTAGCAATTGCAAATATCACGTTGCTTTCCTTTGATATCTTTTTTTGCAGCATGACAAACAAGTGCAACTGTACAATCCCATGATGCTTGTGTCGGCTAGAACACTGTTGTCATTTAGCTGAGTGAGGTACAGCTGTATGGCTTAAGGAACACAAAGTTCAGCATGATAGTACACATATTTTAAATTGCACTGAACTGTTAAAGGTCACACATATTCATCATTTAAACAACATAATAGTGGCTGGCGTGGAGACATTGGAGAACAGGAGCTCATGGCATTATGCTATAAGTGGACTGGAGTAGAGTAAACAAGTATTCACAGCAGGCATGGTAATTTAAGTATTTATCTGGTCTTAATCTGAACATGAACTAGGCAGGGGCTTTTCTTTGTAACCCTAGCAGTTGTTCCCATAGAGGGGAACCACGATAAGAGATGTCTCTTAAAGAAAAATGATGACTACCTAGCTCTGACTATGGCAGTAATACTGGCAGAATAACAGGGAAGGGGACACCACACACAGCATTATGATTTTCATGACAATTCTTTGATTCTCAGTTGTAAAAAGTGATAACCACATATAGACAAGATGAATATTTTACTTCATTTATGATGGTTCCAAATATAAATTTGTCCAAAGCTTGCATGTGCATGTTATAGTACTATGGTACACCTTCATTAGCATATGATCTTTATTCAGATGAATGCATATTCATTCATCTGTATGAAGTATGACACAAGGGACTACTAAAACAGTATCTTGGGAATCTAATAATACCACTGTGCAGACACATTTATCACTCCAGCAAGTTACAAAAGGATTTATACCTAGTTCTGCCTAGTTCTGAGAGATTGTCAACAATACCTGAAATGGGTGTTGTATCGAACTCCGTGGCCAGGTCACGGTAGGGGATATACACCATTCTCCCCTCATTCATAGCCATGGTGACCCTCTTGAAGAACTCTACCTGGTTACGTAGGCAAGACTTTCCCTTAACAAAGCCAAACTGGTATGGGTCCAGTATTTGTAGGTTGCCAATGTCCTTGTTCATTGTTGATCATTTCCATGATAATTCATTCAATGGCTTTGCATATTAGACTTGTCAGACTGATGGGTCTACAGTTCCCAGGGTCAGTTTAAGGTCCACCCTTATGAAGAGGAATGATTGTTGTGACCCACCATTCACCTGGTGCATAACCTATTTTGAAGCTTTAGTTGAATAGTGCCTCAAGTGACCATGCTAGCTTATAATTTTAGGATAGTTAGGAGGCAATTGAGGATATTGTTGGGACCCACTGAAGCAGTGTTTTGGCCTTAGCTTGTGCCTCCAGGACCTGCTCCCTATAGGTAGCTGGGGAGGGTTGAAGTTAGAGCTAAATTTATCAGGCAGTAGATTTGCTATGCTGTCCTGGTCATTTAAGGTTATGCCATTTACCACCACTTCTGCATACTGCTTAGCATTACCTTTAAGGTTTCTAACATAGCTGAAAAAGGCCTTGTGATTGTTTTCAGCCTGGGGAGGCTATTCTGACTTTACAAATTGCCTTGTTGGACGTTATTAGACCTCCTTGTTTCTTATTTAGTTGAATCAAAGAGGTCTTGTTTCTATGAGAGTTGCTTTTACTGATGTTGGCCATTACTTTTTTACTTTTATTACACAGCCTGTTAAGGTAAGGATTCCACCAGTGTGGTTTGATTTTTGGTGTTAGATCTGGGCTTACTTCTGGTAGGTACTGCAGTCTCAATGCTGAAATTTGCATGCTTGTACCGGGTTTCTGTAAATAATTCTGCACAGGTAGCTGTGTTCTCAGGGTCTGGGGGAGCTGTGAATATTTGCAAACTGTCATTTAATAAGATTTAGTTTGTTTTAGAATAGTTTCTAACTATTGCAGGTTTATTTGGGTTTTCCAGGTTGATTTTTACTTTGAGGAAGATAGTGCTATGGTCTGACTTCACCACCGTGCTTGGTGAGTACTATTCCAATATACATGAGCCTCTGGTTGGAGAGTGCACTATCTGTCCAGGGTGTTGGCATTGATAAAGTCTAGGAAATATTGTGATTTTGAGTGAGACAGTGTACATTTCCCAGTCTATAGAGGAGTATTTAAAGTTCTCCATAAATAAGGCATTTTGTTGGATGGTGATTGGCTCTACTAGGTCTAGGTATCTATTTGTGAACCTTGTGAATTATAGACCTACAGCTGTCCAAGACATAGTGAGGAACCTTGTCTATGGATACTTGGACATGGATGAACTCCCAGGCATTGTCCTGTTTAACCAACCTAGAGTTGTATTTGCTATTAATGTAGATGAAGATAGCCCTGCCCTAAGCCCCTGTATGTGCTGCTGTTGATGTAAATGTGAGGAAGGCACTGCAGCCTTACATGGCTGCAGTACTTTCTGTGGCTTTAAACCAAGTCTCGGTAACAGCACACAAATCTATATTCTTCAGAATGAAGAGAGCTTGGAGGGGGTGGAGTTTCTTGTTTATGCTCTCAGCATTGAGCAGTAACACCTTAAGGTTGCTATGTGTTTTTTTTTTTTTTTTGGCTATGTTGGTAATTTTATCATTTTGACATTGCCTAAAAAGCTCTAAGGGTATGGTTAGTGTTTTAGACAATATCCGAAAGCCCAGGGGGGAGTGGTGCAGACCATCTTTGACAAAACAAAGTGATCTGTTAAACATGTCTTCCCATGCTGATAGTTATTGGATTCCCCCTGTAGTGACATCAGAGACTAAGTTAATTATTAAAATCATGTTCTGTTCATACTGTGGCATCATCCTTGGTGAAGGTAGAATGCTGCTCAATGCAAGGCATGTACCTGTTTGTGATATATATTCAGAGAGATCCACAATGTTTGTTTTCATATAGTCCAGTGAGGTCATTTGTACCTGCATGCACTATTATAGATTCATATTCATACCTGTGGTGCAGTGACTTGAGAATATGTGTGACACTGTGGATCCTGGCTCCAGATAGGCAACTAACCATTATCTTCTCCTTGTCCAGCCTGGTGACGACATCTGTGTGTCATACAATAGGATCCCCAATGACAAGAGTACTAGGTAAAGTGCTTGCTTACCTTATGAACTTTGTTCTTTGGAGATCATTGGGTTTATTCTTATGTGTGGTGTTATGTGTTGCTTTTGGTATGTCCTTTAGTGATTGCTGAGGGTAGGTGTTGATGGCTTAAGAGGTCTTTGAAGCTTGGAAAGGTTCCTTTTAAGTGCCTCAGCATAAGAAGGTATATGTGTGTGGAGAGCAGTATGCGTGAAGGATGTAGTGTGTGTGCTCTAGATAACCTTGCTTGTAAGTGAGAATTTTGCTTCCAAGGAAGTTATGTATGTACATCGCTCACATACTGTGTTTGTTTCTTGAGGGATAAAAAAGCTGTCTGAGTACATGACACAATTGCTACATTGTCTGAGGATGCCCATATCTTCCAAACTGTCCACTGAAACATTAGGAAATTACAAATCCATGTTGTCAGGACCTGTATTAGGGTTGGGCTATTATGGTTAAGGTCTTGGTTTTACAGGGGTCACCTGAGTGGTGTCAGGAGTGAAGATTAGATGTTAGATAATCCTATCAACTTAGTGCTGTTTGACATTCTAACTAGATGCCCAAAACTTACCTCTGTGCAAAGCCTTTCTGTGTTATGGATTAAAGTCCTAAGTACTAGCTTTATAGGTTTCCTACTATACAGGGTACTGCTAACCACCAGTGAGCAGTGAACCACTCAGTAAAAACACACCTAATTTATAGCACACACAAAAACGCTGAAAACTAACTCTCATGCCCTATGGCCAATAAACAAGTATACTTTGAGCTCTCTGGATTGCTTTCCAACTCAGAGAGACCTGGTAAATACCTTCCTACACAAGATGGATGATCCTGGAACTTCTTAATGTAAACACATAGCAAAAGTAGCTCTCAAGTATAGATTAACACCCAACTAAGTCTCTAAAAATCCCATTGGCTGATGAAGTAATCTCAGCTTAAGCCTCCTTGTGTTTTTCATAACTCAGACAGACCAGGCTACTGTTCTACTCCCACTAGGATTGCAATCCCTGCCTTCTTAATGTAAAAACAGTTTGGTTAGCCAAAAGTGAAAAGGTACCAACTAGCTACAACAAATAATTGTCAGTTTTTGCTCCCTTGTGTGTTCACCTACTCGGACAGATTAGGCTACCTTTCTATTCCAACTAGAATAGCAATCCCAGCCTTCGTAATGTAAAAACAAACTTTAGTTAGCCACAAGTGAAAAGGTCCTGGAAACATACCTAATAACTAGCTGCAAGTCATTTCAAAGTGGTTCAAAAGCAGCCAAGGCAGCATTGAGGAACACACACATTTTAAGGCAGTTTCAAAGTACACTAACAGTCTAAGGGGAGGGCTTTCTCAGTTTCTTTTGTCAGTAACCAGTAAGATGAGCATAGGGGCTAAGACTGGGAGGAGCTTCTAGGATCAGGTATACAGAAAATGAGACTGGGAGGAGCTTTCAAGGCAAAATATACAGAAGGGGCAGGCAGCTCAAAAGTCTACGAGTATAAAAGCACAACAGGAATAGGGAGGGTGGCCAGGAAACTAATTCAGAAAAACACCTAGGCACAGAAACAAAAAAAAACACTGCAGACTATAAAAATGCCTTAAATGAATAGCTTTAACTTCAGATAAAGGACAAACGCAACAAATAAAATGATGAAAATGGTAATATAATTGCAATATAAATGTAGTTTAAATGCACTTCCCTGGATGCAAAATGTAGTGGAAATGCTTTGTTATCAAGCTCCCAATTTTCCAACAGTGTCAATATGTTGACAGTAGTTGGGTACAAACAGTCTGGGTAGTACAGATGCTCAGGTTGAATACTGCCCTAGTTACTTGAAGAAAGTAATGTAGTAGTCCCAATGCAGGTAAACAGAAAATTAGTGAGTAATTGAAAAAGAGCAGTTTTGGCTGAGAATGTTAAGAAGATTTGTATGCACTTTGCAGTAACACTGAAGTTAAATGAGGAAGAGATGTCAGGATAACATGAGAAGAAAGCATGCAGGTTTAAGTGGTGGATAAATGGGCTGGAAGGGAGAATGTTTGAAAAAGGATGCAGGACATCTACGTGGCAGCATCTGTGACTTGGGATATAGTTCCATGGGGAAGGTTCAAGATAGTAATTGCAGTGTCAATCAGTCTTCTTCTGGGGGTACAATAAATTAGGAATGCCACTGAATCAGGTAGTAATACAACAAGAGCAGAGGATGTAAGAACTGTAGCCACAACATTGCAGCTGCATTTGTCCAAGGCTGGGGATAGAGAGAAGACCCACGAGTGGAGAGGAGCAGTGAAACTTATGATGCTGAGTTGGAGACAGAGGTATTTTAGTTGTGTCATAGTATAAGATATCCTGCATTTGTTCAACTTTGATCATTTATATTGCAGCCTGTGAAATACCAGATTTGCGTTCATTGTCATGTATATAATCATCTAGTCTTTTTAAACATGCTTAATATACTTGATTTCCTAACCATTAATGGGCGCTTGTTTCATAAACTTGGAATTTGCTGGTCTCTCTCGCTCTCTCTCCCCTCTGTCTTTATACACATACACACACACACATGCACACACACACACACACACACACACACACACACACACACACACACACACACACACACACACACACACACACACACACACACACACACACACACACACACATATATATGTATACACACACACACACACACACACACACACACACACACACACACACACACACACACACACACACACACACATCTATACCATTTGATTGAATGTTCATGTGACTTGAATCTCAAATGTCCAAACATATTTGATTGAAAATTCCTATTGATGTAGTTTAAGTAATCATTCAGATTCTTCAGATTTATGTTGTAATTTATTTCTCCGCTTACCTAACAATCATCAGCATTTATTTCTAACTAGAAAAATGCTGATGTTGGCATCTCTGAAAAATAAAACAGGTTTAATAACAGATCACTAGCATGGTCATCAACTTGTAGACTTTGACAGAGCAAGGCTGCAAAGGGGTATGAGATTCCTTATGCACGAGATGGTAACTAAGGGCCTGGTTGGAGCACATATCAACAGTGTCTACATAGACAACAGATCATGACTAATGGCACCAGGATGCTGAACTAGTGCCACACAGAAGGTGATTTGCTGAGGACATGCTATAATATGTGTAGCAGATGTGCCGACATTGATACTGAAGTGATGTTGTATAGCCCCTTCATATGTGCATTGTTGTGTACTGCTAATATAGACTAGTGTTTCATTTAGATGCCTAGGGAACAGCAGTCCCAGTAGTCAGTGGATGTGTGCATGGCTTCCTTCTTTAAAGGATCTGCTGAACATGTCAAGTGCTAGTGTTTAGCCTCTGTAGACATAGTACAAAGGACCTTAAAGGCTAACATTTTCTACATAAAATTGGCAGCAAGTGGGTAGGGCCTGCTGATGTGATTGGTTGTATTTTTCATTAGAAGACTATTGCATGATTGATAAATTTTGTAAAAATGTGTAATGCATTTCTGGAACAGTTTGCCTATAGTCTGAACATACAGGATGGACCCATTTACATTAGGTGATCTCGTGGCTATGTCAAAGATAGAGATGGGCTGAGAAGAGAAACTGTAAGCATTCACACTGCACAGAGGCAGTTTGTAGCAGTTAGTCTACCTTGAAAGGTCATTGTTATACCATCAGCATCAATGGCTTTTGCTACTATCATCCAGTAACTGTTACATCCTCTGTTACTGTCATCTGCCATTCACAGAACCAGTCTTCTCCCTGCTTCTACACATTGATTTTCTTACTGCCTGCTATGGTCACTGCTATAGCCATACATGTCTGCAGCTTGTTTACAACAGTACTTGTAGAAGTTTGGCTATATATATATACATATATATATATATATATATATATACATATATATATATATATATATATATATATATATATATATATATATACACATATATATATATATATATATATATATATATACATACATGTATATATATATATATATATAGATATATATATATATATATATATATATATATATATATATATATATATATATATGTATACAGATATATAAAAAAATATATATATATATATATATATATATATATATATATATATATATTATATATGTGTGTGTGTGTATATATCTGTATTTACTTTAAATTTAACTTTATTAACTTTTGTATAACACTACCAGTCACACCACCATAACAAATCAAAAGTTTAACTATAAATACTATGTACGATTCAACATAATACATCTACACAAAGCTATCAAACTAAACTTTTAGTATCTATTACAATTCAATGAAGTTAAACTGAAGACTAAAACAGTGTAAGATGTACATTAATCCAACGTCCCAAAATACTGCTGCCCATTCCTGTACAAGAGATATGTTATCACCTATAAATTTAAATGATAAAAAAACTTTGTCTTTTTTTTTTTTCAAAAAAACTTTTTGTTTCATAAAAGAGAAAAATAAATAAATAAATAACAACAAGAAAGTGCACATCCAGTATATGTCAATTATGTGCTCAGTCTATACGTTCTTTCATGTACTAAAAAAACTTTATCTTTATGTTGTGCCATATATTGTCATAAGTTGATATATGGAGCAGAGCAAGGGAAATATACATACTTTTGCTATTAACATTTTACAATGACTACAAATACCCAAATTACATTATGCTTATACTAAGTGTATACTAAGTGTACACAATCTGTACTCAAGAACATTCCTACCACATTTTCTGGATTTTCTAGTCACTCAGAAAGATTACACTAAGAGTCCTTGTAGTCTACACTTTGTGGTAACCTTTATGAATCCCCCTCAATATTTAAGGCTCCAAGAAAATCAGTAAGAAAAGTAAAATTAATAGAAGGAAAAAGGTGTGAGTAAAGGAGTTATGCTTGTGTTGTCTGTTCACTGAGAACGGTGCACACTTAGTGTAGGCATTAATGAATCCCAGGGATTGTCTTTAACACTCCTCTTCCCTTGCAGCATTCTTCTTATAGCCTTTTAGCTTTAATGAAAGTACTCCCAATAAAAAAGAGGATTTCTATTCAGTATTTGGTTAATAGTATGTTTAGGTTCTCCCCAGCAATGCTTTAACAACTCCAAACTATGTGTATTTTCCCTGCATTTTGTGTCCCGCATCACCAATCTTTGAATCCAACATGAACCAAGAGCTAGTTGCTTCTGTTCTTATAGCTTCTGGGTCTATAGCACCAGTTATATATTAAACTTAACTGCTGATCTTTGGAATTGTGCCATCTAAGTTTTTGTCCTGCTTTACCTACCTTACGCCACTCCTTAACATCAATTACCAGACAATTTTTCATACTCCAGTGTGAGTGCAAACTTTTTTTTCATATGCTATGCTCTGGTCTGCCATAAACTGTACTAGAATCTACCTTTCTGAACTACTCCAGTTTTTTTTCATTGGAGAGAGAACTATGGTAACTTGGCCTAGCGTTTTGCATTCTTCAACAAATTACCTTAATTTGTTCATACATAATCTAATCCTGCTAAACAAGGTGAAACTTCTTTTTGATTGATTCTAATGACCAGGCTTACTCTGTCTCCATGCCAGACATGATCTAGTCCCAAAGGATGGGGATGGGAGGGTAGCCTAATGGTTAAGGTGTTTACTTTACAAACGCAAGGTGCAGGGTTTAAGTCTCACAAGGGATAATTGGCTAGGTTTAAAATGGCTCACAAGGGCAGTTAGCTTAGTACTAACCTATGAAAGGTCCACTCTTTTACCTTGCCATCTCTATTGTATTTGTAACAGTATGGAATATTTCACCTTTGGGTTATAGCACAGCAATTTTGGTGGTCCCACACCTCAAATACAGTCGTCTAATTTGAGGTATCCTCTTCCCATGTGAGAAACCATGGCAACAAGGTTGTACAATCATCACATGATTCAAATTCCTTTATTACTGGGGGTATTACAGTAAGCGTACCTGTGACTTGGGGCAGGTGAAACATAAGAGTAATCTTTGTATATCTATTAAACCCCATTAGCTAAAGCAGCTCATAACTTTGACCTTCCATGCTGCCATCTTCCTGTCTGTTAGGCCTAAAATGCCATTTTCTATTAGCTGTTGGATTGCCATCACCTTAGGAGAGTTTGGGTTTATTGCCAGAGTCCTGACAACATAAAATATTTTGGGCATAACTATCATATTAGCAGCTTGAATTTTTCCCTGTTTAGTGTTAAATGCTTGAAACTTAGGAAGAAGCCATTCTCTAACTCTGACTTCTGATGCATTCAGGTTTTTGTGCTATGTGTCATCTTGAGAACTACTAATAGTCAGTTCTAAGTACTTAGCATGAGTCACCACCCTAAATGGGTGGATGTGCACCATAGCAATACCATTTTATCCTTATTAAATTGTAAACCTGAGACTTCAACAAAAGCCTGAATGATTTTTAATACCTCCAATTCAGTTGTTCTCTAATTCTCTGTTAATGGTATCCAGTCATCAGCAACATATAACATCATCTGTTTTCATTTTACTTCTCTTTTGAATTCTTACGGTACCTCCTGACCAAAAATGAAAGTACTTTAATCACTAAAATAAATATACTAGGAGAGAGCAGACATCTTTATTGCATTTTTCTTGACTACACCAGCATCTGACAAACCTTCATTAATACATAATCTGAATGGTGGTGTGTAGTCCCAGTCAATCAAGATGTTTTTCACCTAGCTCTCTTTGCAGAAGAACCTTGAAAAAATCCCCACCTCACTGTGTCAAAGGCTTTTCTGCTATCAAAGAAGATGACAATGGCTTCAGTGGGACTACCTGCATAGCGCTTTAAAAAAGTGGCAAACAGTCTCCATTTAGTAGAGATATCTCTTTCAGGTACAAAGCCATTTTGTCCCTGTGCCACTATATCAGCTTAGCTAGTATTTTTCCAAAGATTTCTAGATCCACAGTGATCAAAGATATCAGCCCGAAGTCCCCCACACTTGGCTTTCTTAATTATGCTTTCAAGATTACTGTTAAATATTGACTTCTGAATCCACTTTGCATCCCATTAGAAAGATAGACTAGGCATAAACTAAAATTTCACTCCCCACTTGGTAAAACTCTGCTCGAAATTCATTGAATCCTGCTGTTTTATATGAAGCAAGCTGTTTTACTGGAAATTTGACTATATTATTGTATGCTTCTTATACTTCTTATGTGTGCCCCTTCTAATGTTTATAATAGTGCATGCAGGGAATTGGTGAAGGATAGGTGATATGTGTGTGCCCCCCTTCATGTTATTTGACACAGTTACACATGTAATCCTTGTTTGTCACTCACTTTTGTTTTGGATATTATTCTCACAAATGCAGTGAATGAGTACTTGTGCCCTTTGCCTTTTATTTTATTAGTTGTGTGTGTGTGTGTGTGTGTGTGTGTGTGTGTGTGTGTGTGTGTGTGTGTGTACAGTATGTATATATATATATATATATATATATATATATATATATATCTGTGTGTGTGTGTGTGTGTGTGTGTGTGTGTGTACGTGTGTGTGTGTGTGTGTGTGTGTCACCTCTTAGTGCAAGAAATCTGGATAAAGCCTAAAATAATTGGGGGCAAAGACCCAAAAATAGGGACAGATTTGAAATATTGCTGTTATAAACTTAGAAAGTTGCTAGAATAACAACATTTGTGATAGCATGCATTTTATGAAGGTTACAAAGTTTGAAACTCAAATATGTGTCACTATTTAGTGACTTCAATCCTCAGTGATTTGCTGGAAAACCACAAGTTTTATGAGGAACAGACTAAAAGTATCAGGCACGACTGGACATTCTGCAAAAATCTGTACAGTTATGAGGTACATGTGTGTGTGTGTGTGTGTGTGTGTGTGTGTGTGTGTGTGTGTGTGTGTGTGTGTGTGTGTGTGTGTGTGCGTTTGTGTGTGTGTGTCTGGTACATATTGAGGACTGGGTGTTGCTGGAAAGTAACTTGCAATGCAGTGTTTAAATACAGTTTTAAGCAATGTCATTATTGTGTGTGGAGTTGCTATAATTGGTTGAAGTATTGTATAATTCAGTGTTATTCAGTTATTATCTTCACATGTCAAGCCATTTACACTGACCATAAGTAGAGGATTTGAAATGCAGTTGTTTAGTAATATGAACTTCTGGTATATTACCTGTAATTGGCTAACTACTACATTTGCCAGTAGTTAAGGTTGCATGCTTAGGTTATGCCATTGGGGGTCTGGTAACTGATTTGCGCAAACTGTAGTTAAGAAACACCTTACATGGTTGCATAAACTATGCTTACTAAAGTTTCTGACTCGTGCTGCTTTTAGTGATGTAACGTGCCTGGTGTGAGTAAAATTCTTCATAGCCTACATTAGCCTTTAAATTGAAGAGTGCTGCGAAATGAAGAATGGTTATATGAGTTCATATTGTGCTGCACCTGAAACAAGAACCATGTTGACAGATAATGGGTTACACCATGTTTGCACAAGATAAAGCAGACCATTGTTTAGAGTCAAGTTCCATTGCTAAATGTTCCTTGAGAATACGATGTGCTCGGTTTGCTGTCCTCTTGTTGCCTTGTTCCACCTGTGGATCTAATGAACCTGCTATAATTTCTTGGAGTAATATTGGATATATTTTGTCATTATTCTTTGTTTCTTTAGAGCCTTTTTTAGAAAATTGTGTGAACCATGCCTTAAAACATTGCAATTTAAGATACCACAATCTAAAAAAATGTATTTTAAATTACAGAATGTAAAAAGTACTAATAAAAAGCATATTTTACTTATGCCATGATATGCCCTGCCTGATCTAATCTTCAGAGACACAGTCTATATAGGGATTAACTTTTTTCCTGTAAATGGCTGGAGAAGGATTTATTTTTATATACAGATATAAAACATTTTCTTTTACTTATTGTAACCATTTTCATCTATGAAATTTCTTTCCCAGTTCCATGATCTATTAACTGCTGAACAATCTTAACGTATTCCAATGCAGAAATATTTGGTTATTATTCGCTACCAGACCACCTGGTAGGCTTCTGAAAGCATTCTGTCAGTCATGTCTTTACATGCTTCATCACAGTACCCCTGTCTGCTTTACAGTCACTAATATTCCAACCTTTCTTTGACTGATTCACTTCATCTCTTTCAAGCAGATATTGCCCCTCTGCATTGAGCTTGCAGCAAATGAATACACCAAATCATAAATTCATTTATTCAACCCTGGCCATGCTAAGGTGAATGTCAGGTGTCAAAATGCAAAGCATAACATTTCAAATGGTGCATTTAACACATGCTGAAGATGTGTTAGTTCACAGCAATGCCATTTAGCAGAAACCTACAACTTGTAAAGTACATTTGGCTGGAGTTTTGTTAGAAAATTGCTGGTAGGGCAGTAGGGAACCTTAAAGTGCAGCTGAATTATTCATTAAAGGGGTGAGGAGCAAACGACAGGCATATGGCATATTATATCACAAAGGGGAAATAGATGTAATCACCATTTGCTACTAAGAGAAAAATGCATGCGCATTTTGTTTTGGGACACATTTTGAGGAGAAACAAGAAACAAAAACAGAATGCTCTAAACAAAGAACAGAAAGGAGTGGTAAGCAGGAGAGAAGAAAGGTAAGAAGCAGTAAAATTAGAGTGCAAAAGTGCATGTATTCATACATACTTATTTATGTTTTATTTCTGTATTTGTCTATTGTTTTAGATCCAGCAAGGCTGGGAAACAGTAGAAGGAAACATTATGTCTTGGACTTATTACTGATATGCATTTATGTATTATAGCAAAAAGAAGGCAAGCATCAGATGGTTGCAGAAAAATAATGGGAGTATATGGGGACTGTAAACAGTTCCCTTTTGAGAACTAGTATGTAAGCCAAGTACCTTGTCATTGTATAACGGTTTGTCTCATACCACAGAGTTAGTTACCACAAGCAGGGTCCTATCTTGTTCCAGTAAGTAATCCCTGCATCTTTAAGTAGGAATACTTCTTACTGTATAAGGAGCAGTCCTCTTGTTATGCTATGTAGTTTTGTGTAATTAAGCAGAACCATGTATTTAATGTTATTTGTGAAAGTAGGCCAGATTCTCTTCCACAGTCTGTAATGATGTGTCATTAGGCAGGCTCACAGGCAATAGCTGAATTGTACACTGTTGTATGCTCTTATTGACCTACTGTATAACTGTTACATCATTTGGTATTGTCAAATGTTTCATTTGATTAATGCATCTTTGGTAATAAATCTCTCCTTATAAATGTTAGGTCAAGTCTCTGTTGTTATCGGATTACTGCAGCAAAGACTGCTTCCTCTTGTTTCTGTCTTTAATTGTATCATAAGGAATGGCCATGGCTGTCAACTGATTAAGACACTGTAAGGAAGGTTCACTACTACATAATACAATCATTAGTATGCCATAGGCATGGACCCCAGAATGTATAATGTTGAATAGTTTGGAAAAGTGACTTATCTCCGGAAGGAGACTGACTCTTAGAGGAACGAAATCCTATTGATTCCAGAGGTGGCTTTGGTTTAGTTAGTGACCCAGCCACTGGAGGAGATGAAGGGGGAAGTGAAATTAATGAAATATCATATATACTCACCTCTTTCAATGGAAGGGACTGGACTTGCATGCCCAGGTGATCATTCTGTGTTATACTCAGTGGTTGGGACTAGACAGCACATGGTGGTGGCTATTACAAGGGATCAGGGTTCTTTGAGTGGCTATATCATTTACAGAAATTGTGTGAACACCTCTTGCAATGACCCATCCCTTGCCAACCCCCTGAGCATCTATGAGCATGCACAAAGGAATGTAGGGCCATATCAGTAAAAATATAAGTCCCCTGTAAAGATGATGGTATTGTGCCTGGCATGATTATCTTTGACCCTTACAGAACAAATGGGCCTTAGGACTGTCACCTGTAGGGGAATGAATGAATCAGTATAGTAACTTGGAGACATGATCAGTGGGAGAACTGTGGCTAATAGCAGCAATGCATATCTATACCTCTCTCTCTCTCTATATACATATATATATATATATATATATATATATATATATATATATATATATATATATATATCTATATATGAGTGAGTTTTGTAGAGTCACTTATACTGATTAATTAGGACACTATAGAAAGTGCACCTCCTACTTGTGTATACATGTTTCAAATTTAGGCAGCTCTACCATGTAGCTGGTGCTTCATTAGGGAAACGGCAGGGCAGATTTCTGAAAAACAAGTGCTACGATCATGTTTGAGGAAAGTATTTTAACTGGGTATTGTACTTTTAAAAGCTATGTGCTCTTAATATGAATTATTAGCATTTAGATCATGGTGGAGTTATTCTCTCTCGATATTCATTTAAGAGCTGGACAACCTGAGTAATAAATAAATACATACATACATACACGCAAACATTCATACATACATGCAGAAATCATCTCAATTTTCCCTTTTGTCAATTGCCATTTAACTACATTTAAGATCTTATTCACCTTCTCCTGGCTTTCTAATACCTCTTCCTAACTAAAAGTCCGTTCCTTTTTTATTGTTCTTTCCAAATTCGGTCTTAATATCCTCAGTTTTCTCATTACTCCCATCATGCATTTGTTTAGTCTTTCCCTTCGTCTTCAGTTCTGTCTACAGTCATTTAACCGCTGTAACTACATGTATTGCATGTATTGTTAGAACATATATGGCTCGACTATAACTATATGTATGTATGCATGTTAGTACGTATAAGTCTCTACTATTGATGATCTTGTGTTTAACTGCTGTAACTGCATGTATTGTAAGTATTGTCAGAACATATATGTCTGTGCTATTACTGGTTGTACAAAAGTTAGTCTTTGGCCTATTATACAAATCAAATTATTATCTTTGCGAACAATTGTTATTTATATTGAAAATAAATGTATGTTGATTCATAGCCAACCATAAATATTTCAGTATCATATAAATATGTGTTTGACTTAATTTTGTAAAGTTTGATAATTTTCTTATTCATGCTTGTATTATGACTGCTATACACTATATTAATAATGCTTTCTAGTGTGAACATTTTCTGCAAGTTTTCAGATGCACTGCTTTTTGTATGCATTATGTTCAATGTTATTTCATCTCTGCTTTCTTCCATGAGTCCCCATTAAAAAAGAAGTTTTGCCCAGATGTAATTTCTTGGTTTAGAAATGTAAACAAATATATATATATATATATATTTATACCTATCAAAATCATACAGATTCAGCCAATTCTGACTTACTGATATTGAGAGAGTGAGGAAGTCAATAAGCTTTTGTAAGAAAGTTTTCAGATTATGTGTTGATTGATAACTGTGAAGGAACCTACAGTATTTTTCCTTCTCAACATGCTCAATGAATTGCTGACCTGAGTACAAGGGAGGTACTGTGCAACAATTCAGAAACAGTTCCAGGCTTGTTGTATACAGGTCTCAGGGTTTGGCATAATGCCTTGGAGCGTCTTGCTGCCACTCTTTAGTTATAGCTTCCATCTCTTGTGCTTAGACGTATTTTGTTATGTTGCTGGGTGAATTTGTTTAGCTTAACTAGTAGATTTGTAAGGAAACAAAAACATCATGTTAAAACATAAATCCATCCACAGTGCTCTTTTTCACACTTTTGCACACGAGACTGGGATGTCACTTTAACAGAGACAGATATCTAGAGACAATGTTCATACCGGTGGGTGTATAGCCCTGCCACAATTGTCTTTCTATACCACACATACACTCATACCTGTGGCCAACATAGAGTGTCCAGTCCACTTACTGCATATCTTTGGAATGTGGGAGAAAACCAAAGCTCCCAGAGAAAACCCACACAAACACAAATAGGACATGAAGACTTCACACAGAAGGTACCCCAGCTGAGAATCAAACCAAAGAACCTCTTACTGTGAAGTGATAGCACTACCTGTTATGCCACTGTGCTGTCCTAAACAGCCTGTAGAAAAAAAAATTGTAACTTGAAGAAGGCCAGTATAATTGCTAAAACAAATGTAACATTACACTACTTAAAAAATGCAATGCAGCACATAATTACAACATTTTAAGTTCAGTTACATTACTTATTTACTGGATCCCAAATTATATAAAAATATAAAAATGATAAAAAATATATATATATATATATATATATATATATATATATATATATATATATATATATATATTACACTATACTATACACAGTAAGACGCTGTCCGGTTCGATTCTCAGCTAGAGCGTCTTCTGCGTGGAGACATGCGTGAATGGGCGTACCTTCGTTGAAGGTTGTACGTCAGGGCTGGTAACTCGGCACGTAAAAATCAACTACCAATCATTAGCGGACCGGAGTTGCGCTGTGGCGACCCCTAACTGGGAAAAGCCGAAAGACCCAACAACAACACTATACTATACTACAGTCTTAAAAACAAAAACTGCCAACAGTCCCTTTGATCAGAAATGTCATGCACTTAGTGCAAGAATGCTGGACAAAGCCAAAAATAATGGGGGACAATGGCCCAAAAGAAAGAACAGATTTTAAATATTGTTCTTCTAAACGTAGAAAGTTGTTAGCATGTTTTGCATTAGCATGTATTTTTTGAAGAATCTAAAGTAAGAAATTCAAATGTCTGTCATTATTTAGTGACGTCAGTTCTCAATAATGTGCCAGGAAACCACGATATTTATAAGGAAAAGGCTAAAAATATGAAATACAAACATGGACATTCTGTGAAATTCTGGATAGATAAACGTTATGCCTGGGATTTAGAGAGATTCCCACCATCAACACTAATTGGATAATGCAGGTCTGGCAATTAGGGTGACAGTGAGAACATTTGTTTTAGAAATGAGACAAAGCGAAAATGAGAAATAAGTCATCAACAGCTATTTACTATGACTTTGACTCAAACACTGATATGTCAGACCCAACTGAGCTTGTGTTCTCACTACTAGTTCATTCTTTACAATAGCACAGGCACATTCCAATATGTACACACACACACACACACACACACACACACACACACACACACACACACACACACACACACACACACACACACACACAAATTAATCTCATTGTTGTATTAATTCCTGTCACATGTGTACACATGGCCACATACATACTCACACAAACACTTGCACACACAGATGGCTTCATGGTACCTGTTTGTGCTCATTCTTTGAGCCCCCATAGCCATCTGTAGTGTCGAATGTGTATATGTCATCCTTTGACAGTGTACATGTTTTCCTCCTCGCAAAAAAAAAAATAGTTTTCCTGAGTCACTCTATCGCATTACACAGATGCCAGTACCAATTTTGGTGCAGAGCATACGGCTAATTTGCATCAGCCACTCCTCAAGGCTGCCACATTTGAATATGGCTTTGCCAGCAAGACTTGTCTCCATTCTACAGCCAATACCAGTATAATAGCAGGATAGTCTTGGAATTGTTTAGGCTTGCCACTCTGTGCAACCATTTGGAATTCAGCCTTCTGTAGAGTGGTAAGCCTTTTTAATCACATGGAGTGATTTCAATATATCCTGATAAGTATAATTTGTGTTTTGTGTTAATAAACCAGAAAAAAAAATGCACAACTTCAAACACAACAAAATAATATAAAAAAATGAAAGTCTTATCTCAAACAACTGCTAATACAAAAAGATCATTCTGGTACATATTTATTACATGCATTGAAGAAACAATTTTTCACCAGCTACATTCATACACCTTAATAAATCCTAAAAAAGGAAAAAAAAAAACCAAAACAAAGAACTAGGTAGTGAATTAAAAACTCCGAAACTACAAACACACTATAAAAATGGCATCAACAATGGGACCCAAGTCAATGATTAGTGCTTTCATTCTGTTTTTTTTTAGCATTTCTTCAGAATGCCATAAAAAACACTTTGGGTGAATTTAAAACTTAAAAAAAGTTAGCATGTGACAACTTTAACAAATGACAGTGTAAGAACTGATGAAAGCAATTTATCAATGAACTGAAATTCTTAAGTGGTCATGTGCACAAAAGAACCAATCAGTTCACACCATTTTTAAAGAGACAAAACTGTTAGAGGTATGAGCAACAGAATTAAATGCAGTATGAGAATATAAAAATATAAAGATAGTGTTGTCCGATGAAAAAGCATTTCAGGTTTATGTGTTTTTAACACTGTTTTTTGTCTGCAGCTAGACATAATTGTTATTCAGCTTCTCAACATTCATAGGCTATCTGCCCGAAGGCATTTATAAGCCTCGCCGGAATGTGTTGGCTTTTGTCGCCCCCTTAGAATAGTTCCCTGTGCCTCTGCCCAGCAGAGCCATTGGAGTGATCCCTGAGGTAAACTTTGTTTCCCATCCACTCGTCAAGGTTTCTCTTGAAGAGGGTTAGCGAGGAGCTCTGCCTAATGTAGATTGAAATCTTGTTCCAGACCATGGGAAGTCTCTGGGACAGGAATCTATCCCTCCAGCACGTCCTACTTATTGTTGCGGTGAGGTTTAGATCCCTGGAGCATGTGGCTCGAGGGGATATGGTTTTCTTTAGGTGGAGCATGTCCATCAATTCTGAGTTGGACATGGCCTTGTATGTCAGGCAGAGATCACCTCTGAGTAGGCGGTATGCAACCGAGTACAGCTGGAGTTTCTTCAGTCAAGCTGCATAGGGCATCTGCTTGAGGCTACTGATCCTCTTGGTGAGGTACATCTGTGGTCTTTCCAGGTGTTGCAGGTGTCTTGTAAGGTACATCCCAAATGGGGCTTTGTACTCTATGATGGGTCTGATGAGTGATGCATAGAGGGGCCCAATGACCTCTTTCGATCTGGATGCAAACCCTTTTGTGATTAGGTGGGCCACACAGAAGGATTTTCTAACCACTTTGGCAATGTGATTATCAAAGGAGAGGTTACTAGCTACTTGGGTCCCCAGATCCCTTATTATGTTTTCTGTATTTAGGAGGCTACCACCTATGTGGTAGTTTGTGGGTACTTTGTTTTTTCCAAAGGGGATGACTATGCACTTTTTGTCATTTAGCTTGAGGCCATGGATTTGACACCAGGTATCTGTCAGTGAGACCCTTTTGGAGGATCTCTGTGTCAGCCGGAGAGTCAATTATAGCCCCTAGTTTGCAGTCATCTGCGAAATTGGTCAGCCATAGTCCTCCTGTGCTTGCCTGTACTTCTGAGAAGTATATGCTGAATAGGAGGGGTCCTAGGACTGAGCCCTGGGGGATGCCACTTGTAACCGGTTTAGAGTCAGACCTAGCTCCTGCAAATCTTACCATTTGGGTTCTGCCCATGAGCCAGTTGGCAACCCATCTCATGATGCAGGGGTTTATGTTCAGGCTGGTGAGCTTGTCTATTATACCTGAGTGGGGAATGGTGTCAAAGGCCTTTGCAATGTCTAGGTAAGCTGTGTGGACCACCTTTCTCTCATCTATAGACTTGGTAACTGTCTCAAAGAAGTCCACCAGGTTTAGGAGGCATGATCTGCCCTTAACAAAGCCGAACTGAGTAGGGCCCAGTGTTTGGAGGTTTCCAATGTCTCTGTTAATGAGATCCATGATGATGTGCTCCATAGTTTGCAGACCAAGCTAGGCAGGCTTATAGGACAATAGTTCCCAGGGTCCGTTGTGGCTCCACCTTTGTGGGGTGGAATAACCGTTGCTGTGCACCACTCTGTGGGCATGTAGCCTGAGGAGAGGCTGAGTTTAAACAGTGTGTTTAGGTGAGGGGTTAGTTCATCTTTGAGCTCATGTAGGAGGCAGCCTGGGACATCATCAGGTCCCATTACTGCTGTGTTTTTGGCTTTGGAGAGGGCTGTTTTAACCTGAGTGTCTGTGATTTCAGGGGCACTACATTCTTCTGGTATAGTTATGGGCCCTTTTGGGGGTGAGAGGGGGGGTGAAGTTTGCACTGAACCTGTCTGCCAGGATGTTGGCTGTATCGGTCGGTTCAGTGTATTTTGTGCCATTCTGCACTAACTCTGAGCAGATCTGAAAATTGCCACTTAGATTCTTGACATTGCTAAATAATGCCTTGTGGTTATCTTTGGAGTCCATGGCAATTTTTCTTTCGAAGCTAGACTTGGATGATTTTATGAGGGAACATAGTTTCTTGCTGATACTGATCAGGGATGTCTTCCCTTCTTGGGATTTTACTCTTCTGTACTAGTTTCCTCCTCCTATTGTACAGCTTGTTTATGGCAGGAGACCACTAGACTGGTTTCCTTTTCTTGGAGGAGTGAGTCTTCATTTTGTTTGGGATAGCACGATCCATACATTCTTGTAGGTGCCTGTAGAGTGCATTAGTAAAGGATTTTGCAGCTTGGACAGCGTTATCCTTTAGCATGGGGCTTTGAAACTTCCCACCTTGGTCTTAAGTAACGTGAAGTTTGCTTTTGAAATGTTTTTCTCGGTGGTTTCTTTGATTGGGGGTGGTGGCGGAATGTGGACATCCACAGTGATTAGTTTATGGTCAGATCTAACCAGCAAGGGGTTGACCTCCAGTCTGAAACAATGGTCACCCATGTTGGTGATGACCACGTCCAATATGTTGTCACCTCTGGTGGGGGTGTTGACCAGTTGATCCAGGGAGTTTGAGTTTATAAATTCTAGGAAATGTTGGGCAAGGGAGTTTGTACTTGAGTAGTTCTCCCAGTTAATGTTTGGGTGATTGAAATCACCCAATATCAGGGTGTTTGGTAGGACCTTTATGTTTCCCAGTGTTTCCAGGAATGCAGAATGGGGGTCCTGGGACATGGTGGGTGATCTGTAGCAAGCTATAATTTGAATAGCAGTTTTGCCCGTTGTTAGTTGCACATGGATGATCTCTGAAGCATTGTGCTGTGCCACTAACCTGGAGGTGTGGGTGTCCTTGATGAATATGGATACTCCCCCGCCATTTGTATTTCGGTCTAGGTTTTGTGACCGAAATGTATGGTATGAGTTGTAGCCTGGTAGTGCTGGGGTAGTGCTCTGGAGCCTTAAACCAGGTTTCTGTTACTGCACATATATCGATTTTCTCCATGCTGAGGAGTGCCTCGAGTGCATGCATTTTGAGGTTTAGACTTCTGGCATTGAGTAGCATTACCCTCAGTTTTTTGTTACTTGTGCTATTTACAGTGGTGGGTTTGTCTTTTGAATCTTGCCTAAAAAGGCACTATGGGGAAGGTAAGAGCCTTGGCCAGTATTCGAAAGCCTAAGGGTGACAGGTGCAAGCCGTCAGCTG
The DNA here is from genome assembly GCF_019279795.1 of Protopterus annectens. Taxonomy (NCBI): domain Eukaryota; kingdom Metazoa; phylum Chordata; order Ceratodontiformes; family Protopteridae; genus Protopterus; species Protopterus annectens. The sequence continues at coordinate 144,194,854 of NC_056725.1, forward strand.
GAAATTATAATTGCCTATAAGGTTGTCCCGGTCAACTTGGTCAAGCATGAAGAAATTAAATTTGTTAAAATCAGTGCAAGTTGTGGAGTGTTTAGCCAAAGCATTGTTGGTGTCCCTTTTCTTAATAGTAGAATATGTTCATAAATTCTTTTATTGAGTTCTCTTACAGTGTTTCCTATATATTAGCAGGGACATGTATTACAAGGTGCTAAATAAACAACTCCGAAAGAATCACAGTTGAATCTGCCTCAGGAGATAACGGTCCAATCTACTGTTTCAATATGTATACTAGAGCAGTTGTAAATGTACCAACAAAACTTACATTTACCACACTGAAAAGTCCCAACTAAAGAGCCAGGGTTTGAATGAAATATTTTGGAATTCTCAACCATATTTTTGATGTTTACAGGATTTTTTTTGTATGTAATCAAGGGTTTATCACCCAAAAGTCTGACCAATTATTTGTTTCCATAAATTATTTTCCAGTTATCAATGATGGTGCATTTAATGACAGACATATCAGAGGTGATCGGCAAAGGGAATGCATTTTTATATTCACCAGAGATGGTTACTGCAGGGATAGTCTGTTGATCCATACATTCGACTTTGATGATAGATGAAATGGTTCTTAGAACTGTTTTTGTCTTATCTTGAGGAATTGTCATACGTTCTTGTATAATGGTTGTGAACAAACTTAGGGGGTAACCTCTCTGTAAGAATGATTTTTTTAGGATGTCTACCTCTTCTGAAAAGATGTCATCATTATGAGTGAGTATACTTAATCTGACGTACTGCTCCTTGCTCACACTTTTCTTTATGTGCTGTGAATGTAAACATTTGCAGTGCAGATAGTTGTTAATGAAGGCATCCTTAATGAATATTTAACTACGGAGCACCTCACTAGTTTCTTCCACATTCACACTTATTTCAAGGTAGTTGATCTGTCTACCTTTATGCATTTTGATATTGTATTGTATTCTATATGTATAACATCATTGTAATTCAATTCATTTCATTTTCAGTTATGCTCTTCATGTTACATTTGCATACAATTTTGAAAAAAGTTAAGATTGTAGTGTATTAAGATCATTGCATCTTGGAGAGTGACGAATGACTGGCAGAATAAATCCTGTCTTGCACTTTATTCTTGAAGTTGCCAAATAAGGTAAAATCAATTATGAACAAAAGGATCACTGACAAATGAATCTTTAAAATTTGATAGTTTGAGATAATTACATGATTAGGTGCAGAAGAGCACTCATCCTACAGCTTCATGCGTTGCCTCATGCATTATGATGTATCAAGGCAAGGGTTTATCACACATCTGTCAACTCTCATGTGTGCCTTAATTGCTTACATATTTTACAGATTCAGTGTGTAGTACTAGTTATTTGTGCTGACTTTGCAATCTGTTTCTAAATAGCCCAGTGGGTTCTTCTGCAACTATTCTCTTGTAAACTGTATGCAGTGAAGCTGCTGATTGGGTGTCAACATACCTTTTGCCCTGAAATGCTGAAACTAGTGGCTGTGGGGCTTACTTAGCTATATGCTTACTCAATGCATGCGTTACTACAAAAAAAGTATCAAAAGACTTTTTGACTCTCATATAAAAGCAAATGAATCTTGTCTTCCTATACACTTTACACTTTGCTGAATGAAGCCTGCAACATTTCACAACTTTGTTGAATGATGACTGGGTACATATTAACAGTGATATGAGTAATCTTTTCTTACAGATAACCTGTTACCCTGATCTATTGTTTTGTTATTTTCACCCTTAGCAAAAGAAGTGAGATTTCTTCTTTTGTGGTGGAAATGACGAATCTCATTAAGAATACTATTAAAATGTTCAATGGGTGTCATTAGTGCCACAATATGATGGGATACAGCATTCATTAATGGCTTGGTACTGTTTATTCTCTAAGGCTGTAGGAAGAGAGTCCCAAAGGTTACTGAACCTTTGTGCCTCCATGGCCTTCAGGTGTTCTTAACAATTATACACTTTTTCTCCTTGTAGTGCTCTCATAGTCATTGATTTTCAAAGGAAAGTTAAAGTCATTTTGTTCACATTTTGTACTAACAAAGACATTCATTCAGACTTCACTGCTTTTGATTGTGCTTTCAGGCTGTTTTACAGTCTTCTTGATTTCGTAGAATCATAGGATCATAGGGGGTTACTAGGCTATCAACCCGGAGGTTATTTCAAGCCTAGCTGTTTCATCCCAGTGTAATATTATAGATGCTCTAGTCAATACCCAGGATTGTATTTAGTAATGGCTGCCCATTTCCAGGAGGGTTGTGGGTGCTATACCTGGTAAGAATTTATAGTGTCATATCCACTTGTCCAGGTTCCTTTTGAACAGTGTCATAGAGGTGAGCTGCTTTACATGAATTGGCAGCCGATTCCAAAGACACGGAAGTTGCTGGGAGACAAATCTCTGCCTCCAGCATATCTTATTCGAGTCACAGGCCATATTTAAGTCCCTGGAACAAGTAGCTGTAGTCCTATTTGATTTACAGATCTGCAGCAAATTTAATAGGTTTGAGTCGGAGATTGCTCTGTAAGCCAGGCATAAATCTCCCCTAAGAAGTCTATATGATACTGCATATAGTGACAGGGACTTTAGTCAATCTGTGTGAGGCACGTGCTGGAGCCCCTTGATCTTCTTAGTTAGAAACCTCTGAGGTCTCTTCAATTACTGCAGGTGCTTTGTACAGTACATGCCAAAAGAGACATTATACTCAATTATGGGCCTGATTAGTTATGAGTATAGAGGGATTATAACCTCCTTTGCTCTAGAGGTGATGCCTTTGCTAATCAAGTGTGCTATGTAGAAAGCCTTCCTTACTACAGTAGACACACTGTGGTCAAACTTAAGGTAGCAGTCTATTTATGATCTCAGATCTCTTACCACTTCATAGGTATAGGGTATTGCTGTTAATTTCGTAGTGTGAAGGGACATTGTTTTTATCAAAGGGAATTGTGATGCACTTCTTTTGCTTTCAGTTTGAGACAATGACTAAGACACCAATCATTGGTCTGGGTAAGCTGTCTGAAGTACACTGACATCATTTGGGGATTCAGTAATTTCACCCAGTTTGCAGTCGTCCACAAACTTGGTCAGCCAGAGCCCCTTAGTTTTGGCCTGAACTTCTGAGAAGTATATACCAAAGAGTAGAGGACCCAGCATTGGCCCTTGTGGCATCGCACTAGTGACAGGTCTGCTGGTTGATGTGGAGTCACTCACTTTAATAGTGTGTGACTGGTTTGTGAGCCAGATGGCAACCCATCTTACAACAAAGGAGTTTACATTGTTTGCTAAGCTTATCAGTAATGCCTGGTAATGCCTGAGTTTGGGATTGTGTCTGAGACCTTTGCCAAGTCAAGGTGTGTTTTGGGCACAGATTTGCCCTCATCAATGGCCCTGGTCACATTTTTGAAGAAATCCACAAGTTTAACAGACAGGATCTGCCCTGACAAAGCTGAATTGGGATGGATCCAGGGTTTGGAGGTCACCGATATCTTTATTTATGAGGTCCATGATGACATGTTCCATGGCTGGTCAGACTTATTGGTCTATAAATCCCCTGGGTCTGTTGCTAAGCCATGTTTGTGGAGGGGAACTGTTGCTGTTCTCCATTCTGCAGTAACAAAGCCTGTGGTTAGGCTGTGATTGAATAGGGTACTTAATGGTGATGCTAGTTTATGTTTTAGTTTGTTGAGAAGACAGCCTGGGATGCCATCTGGTCCCAAAGAGGCTGTGTTTTTTGCCTTAGATAAGGCTTTAATGACCTGCTGTTCAGATATGTAGGGTGGGGAGGGGGGTAGAGGACAAGGTTTGTGATAAGTTTGGAGAGAATAAGGGAGTGAAATATTTGCCAGATCTGTTCACTAGCAGGTTTGCTATCAGGAATCAGTGTGTGTGAGATGCTGTTAGTCACTAGTTCGGCATATGCTTGGGCCCTACCTTTTAGGCTATGTGCGTAGCTGTAAAAGGCCTTATGGTTATACTTGTCTGTGATTGCTAATTTTTTTCTCAAAGTTACTCTTAGAGGATTTGACATGGTGTCTTATTTACCTGATGAGGCTGAGGAGGGTGTTTTTCCATTGTGGGGCCTTGCCTTAGTTTTCTTAGACATCAACTTTTTGCATTTGTTGTAAAGTTTGTTGATGCTGGATGCCCACCAGGGCAGCTTGTTTTTACTTGGGCTCTGGCTTTGATTCTCTCTGGACCAGCCAAGTATATACATTTATACAAGTGATTGTCAGGGCTTTAGTGTAAGCTTTGGTGTAGTTACCACATCCAAGTTGGGGTGGGGCTTGGAAGGCATTTATACTTTCCACTAGGAAGGTATAGTTTGCTTTAATGAAGTTTTCTAGTCTGACCTCACCCTTTGTGAGTTCTAGTGTTAGTGCCAGCTCGAAGGCAACTGATTTGTGGTCAGATTTGAGTAATGATGGTCCAACAGTTGCAGCGGTGCATCTGTTTGCCATGTTAGTGAGGACCAGATCTAGTATGTTTGTTCCTGTTGGGGTTTGAACAATTTGTTCCAGGGCATTTGAGTTAACATCTCAACAGCAAGTACAACATGACTCCATTGTTTGTCACGTGTAAAACGACCTGAGACGCACCTCCCTTGGACTACAAAAAAGAGACATTGAGGAGCTCTCTGACCTATGTAGCCCAGGCAGGTATGACCCTGACCTTGAGCAGTATCCTACCTTCACCAAGAGTGATGCCACAATACAGAGATAAGATGATCAGCTTTAACAATTGGCTTAAACACTGGTGTCATTCAGTGCCTTTTTAGGCAAGGCTCAAATTCTAAACCTACCACCCTAGAGCCAGAAGTCTCAATCTCAAAATGCACCGACTCGAGGCCTCCGACAATACTAAGAAAGGGGGGGTATCCATATTCATTAAGGACACCCCTAGGTACCTAATATAGACTGGGGAACACTACTCAAGCAAAAACACCCTAGCCCAAAAGTTCTGGAATTCATAAACCAAATGCCATGGAACAAATGGTCGAACATCCCACAAGAGGGGAAATAATACTTGATCATCTCATCCACGACGATGGGAGCACACAATGTTCAACAAAGTATACCCCACTGGTGGGATCAGGGTGAGATCAAACTAATCGGGCTTGGGTCCTCATCCCCACCCCCACCCTGAAAAAAAAAGACCACAGTAAAGAGAGAAAAAACAGAAAACTGAACAGTACTGAATCACTCTACAGACTACACTAGCACAGCACTGCTGCTGGCATGGATAAGCAACCAAAAAACAAAAAAAAACTAGTACCAAAGGTAAAAAGGCCAGTCTGGGTGGACCCCAGCCATAAAAAAAAACTACATAAAAAAGAAAGGAGCTACTACAAGATACACAAAAAAATCCTTAAAGGTAAGACACGAGCTATCATCATCCAAATCAAAAAGCAAAAAAAAAAGAAAAAAGCTCAAAAGAAAAAGAAACAATCATAAGGCCTCTATGTTATTTTAGCTAGGAGAGGAAACCCAGAGATGCTCTCAGCTAGTTTCAAATTCAAATGAAGATTACTGATCCTACAGACATTGCCACATACTGGCTGCTGACAGGTTCAGTGCAACTTCTCCCCCCCCCCCAAAAGGAGAGATATCTACCAAAACGATTGCAGCCCCCAAACATCTCCAGTTGGTGTCCCCCTGTGTGCTCCTCCAACTCAAATGAGAATTAAACCCCCACAGCTAGGACAGCTGTTTAATCAAAGTCTTACCTCATCAGCTTAAATGTTAACCCATACATCACAAGATGGGTACAGAACCCAGTCAGAGTTGCTGCTGGCGCATGTCAGGACTCAAAAACTGTCAAGTGGTGTCCCACAGGGCTCAGTCCTGGCCCCCACTTGTTTGGCATCTACTGGAAAAAGTTAGTTCTACCAGCTGGGTGGCAGGCAAATCCACTGAGCAAGAAGAAGTTATATCAGGACCTGGGGACCCAGGTTGATAGTAGTCTGTCATTTCGACACCATGTAGCTAAAGTAGTTAGGAAGACTTTCTACATTGCCCACCTTATCATGAAGGGATTCCCTTACTCATCACTCATCAGACCAATGATTGAGTACAATGCCCCATTTGGGATGTATCTCTGACCCGACACCTGCAGCAGCTGGAGGGGTCTCAAAATCTCCTGCTGCCTGCCCGACTGAAGAACTCCAGCTCTATTCATCATTACCCAAAGACTCCTATGACAAAAACAAACACATGTGAGGCAGAGCAGCAGCACCCCGGTGGCAAGAGAAGAGAGAAATCAACCAATGGATGGAGATCGCAGATACCCAGGATTTACCTCAGCAGTGTCACTGCTCGCAGAGGCACAGCAAAAATAATGGGTATAGTTCCCAACAAAGCCAAAGAACTTTTATGTTAGTGAGTTAGGGCTGGAGTAGGTTTCCCAGTTGCTGGAATACTTTAAATCCCCCATGACCACAGTACTTGGCAATATTTTTATTAACTCCAGCTTGGTCAAGTAGGCCTTGTGTGCATCATGATCCATGGAGGAGGATCTATAACTAGCTATGACATGAATGGGGGTCTTACCCACAGTAATCTGAACTTGGAATAACTCCATGGAGTTATCCAATCCAACTAGTCAGGAGGTAAATTTATCTTAATATAGTTAGAAACACTGCCTCCTTTGGTTCTCACATGTTTGTTTTGTGGTCTGAAGGTGTGGAAGGAATTGTAGCTTTGCATGGCTGGGATACTCGCTGAGGCCTTTAACTAAGTTTATTTGACTGCACAGACATTTACATCCTCCAGTCATAAAGTGTTTCCAAGGAGTGCAGTTTTTAGTTTAAGTTCTTAGCAATTAGCAGCATAACCCTTATTTTGTTATGGTTGGTAATTTTGATGTCAGCAATTTTGCTTTTGAGACCTTGCCTAAAAAAAAGGCACTATGGGGGGGGGGGGGCAAGAGCCTTTGCCAGCATCCAAAAGCATAGTGATGCCAGGTGCAAACCATCTCTGGCAAAGCAGTGAGGATTGTCGACCATGTCATCCCAGGCTGACAGAAACTGGATCCCCTTTGAATGACACCAAAAACTAAGTCAATTACTGAAATTGACCATTTTCTGTTTATACTGTGGCATCATTCTAGGTGAAGGGAGTATGCTGTTCAAGGCTAGGGACATACCTGCCTGAGACACATACTCAGAGAGCTCAGTCATGTCTCTCTTCATATAGCCCAGTGAGGTACGTCTCATGTTGTTCAATCCAACATGAGCTATGACACAGTCATAATGGTACTTGTTACCAAGAGACCTGAGTGTATGTGTGATCTGATGAATCCTGGCACTGAGCAGGTAGCTGACAATGACTTTCTCCTCATTTAACCTGGTAAATTGGATATCTATCAGTCTCACTATGGAGTCTCCAATAAAAAAAACATTTTGTTTCTTGAGTGTTACACTTTAAGGGCTTGGTAGGTGAGACACTGGTGTTGTTATGTGTCATGGGTGCTGTGGGAACTGTGTTAGTTGTAGCAGTGTTTTGTTTTGGAGGTCTTTGGTGTTTTGGTAAATTTTTTGAAAGAATCTTAGCATATGTTGATTTATGTGCTGGGTGAGTCCTATGTGTAGTGGCGGGTGAGATGACAACCTCTTCAGTGTTACTGTTTTGAGTGCGAGACAGCAGGCACTCAAGATTGTTGGTGTAGATACATCTCTCACACTCTGCACTAGAGGAAATTATTAGTAGAGGGTTGTCAGTGTACATGAGGCATTTGCTACACTGCCTCATGAGACCCAAGTCAACAAGGATGGCGGGAGAAACAGGGATAGACCAACTGTCCATAATGTTAGGTTTGAAGAACTGTTATTACAAAGGGGGTGCTTTCAGGACTGATCTAGGAAGTGCACTGTAGATGGGTATTTATGATGAAGTTTTTGGCTGGTGGTTAAATAGGTCACAGCTCACTAGTGATACTTCTTAGACCAGATATGTACTAAAGATGTGGACTACACTAATGTACTACAGCTGTATGTAGGGTAAAAATTGTTGGAATTATCTGTCCAGCTATGGCGCATGATTGCATGGTAATGCACAGTGCTGTGGAATGCACAAACAAGCAGAAACCCACTCAAATGTGGGGCTCAAATACCAGAAGCTAAAAACTTAAAACACTTTAAAAAAGTCAAAAGAACCAGTGAGGGTGCTTACTTCAAGCCCTAGACAAATCACCGTTCACCAGACATGCTCCAATCAGCAGACTTCTGTCACAAATGTGCAGAAGGGCCTTTTCCAATCAAAGATGGCTTGAAAAAATGTGTTCAGAATACAACAGCCACTACAAACAGAACCAGATGCAGCAAACCTGTGCAGTATCTGGACTATGCTACAGCTACTAGCTACACTAATTTAAGCTGGAAACACTAAAAGATGTTTTAAACAGCAGAAAAGCAGCACAGATGAGGTGCAGTCTGTCATCTGCATCATCATTTATTTAATGTCCATCATTACTGATTACAAAGATGGATTTTTACACACCTGTACACTATTGTATATAAGGTGTAGCTAACTGGGCCTCTTGTATTGTTGTGTTTGTTGGTGGGGCTGGATAACCACACTGCTTTGGGTTGTCTTGCTAACGAAGCCATCTTCTTGATTTTGCTGCATATACTGTAGTTTAGAATGTTCTTTCTTTAAGTCATAACCTTCTTTTCAATTATATTTTCAACTGATTTTATCTTAATTATGAGTAGACTTGCATAGCAGAATTTTTGTGTTACCATCTGTTATAGCTCTTTAGAATTACCATTCCCTGTTACATATAGAATCTATCAGCTGAATTCTCAGACATATTATTTGCTTTCTTGTGTTCATGTTGTTTTGCATCATATATTTTTCATCTGCCTTCTGCATCTGATGCATTATTATGGCTCTCTGTCCTTCTGCCCTATTGGAGAAATTCTAAAACCCAAGTGAATGAACTGCAAGGCACATTTCATTTTCTATAAAATAGATCCTCACACATGGAGGATGGTTTTCCTACTGATCGCCAAACTTTGAATAAATGAGTTTCCTGCTAGTTGGGTTTAACTCTGCTAAGTTAAGCTCTCTGATCCATAATTTCTGTAGAAGATCACTTTTGTATGTACATCAGCAGTGATTTCTTTCTTGTTGAAGATTTCTCCACTTTTGTCTATGGGGTTGGCATATATAAGTTTGAGGTATGTGTGTGGGGCATCTCATTCCCCACATAGGGAGGTATAAGAGGAGTTGACTCATGCAAAAAGTACGTTCATCTACCTGTAGCATGGTGAGTCATAGTAAAACACTGTAGAGCCCTCATTATCAGGCAGACCCCTGTTTGTATTTTACAGTGTTATATTCTGCGGTATCAGGTTACTGAATGGAATCACATACCAACTTGAAATGAACTGTGCTGCCTTTTTCAGTACTGCTCCCCCACCTCTGATTTGATACCAGGAGACAGACCACAAGCAATACACGTTAGATAATGTTACCGCTAACATAATCATGGTCAAGAATCTAAGCAATGAGTTTTGGGCTGTGCTACTGCATCCTTCTAATGACTTTACTAATTTCCTTGACGAGTGCCTGTACCAATGTCTATTACTTAGAAAAGCCATCATCTTCTGCTATTTCCAGCATGGCATATAGATTATCATAAAATCTTCTGATGTTCCTTTTACAATGACTTTTCTGTGACATAAGTGCCTTGCTTGGCATATGGCAGGCAATATGGAATGGAAACTGCAGTCATCAATTCTACAGATCTTCTACTGAGCGGTGATGCTTGTAACAAAGCCATCTTGCTTTCAGCATTAGAACCTGCCTTACTCATTCATGTATTTTTGCTAACTCAGTAAGAGGGCTAGTTCCAATGACCCTTTTCTGCCATGAAATGGGCACAAGGGAAGTGCAGCCAATCGAAAGGTCAAATTTTTGCATGCAGTAATACATGGTTTTGTTACACGGTGAATATGAGCAAATTGCAGCTATTAACTATGATAGGTAAATGCAATTAAATGAGATTGGTAGAATAGAAGTAAACATGTCAGGTGTCCTTCCTATGAGCAGTCTGTAGTGGTATTGCTTATGATTATATTAGTTAGTGGCAACTACTAAGATATTTGCATGACTATAATATCCATCAGTGTTCATTTGTTGCTGAGAGCTGTAGAAGTTTAGATAGGTATGTATTATATACATTAAATATAGTTGCAGCTGTAACCATGACTGAGGTGTTTTTTTGTATCTTTTTTCTGAATTGTGGTAGTCTCTTAACTTTCTGAAATCTAAGGAAAAGAGATTTGAGTTGATATGAAAATATTTGTAAAAGTCCTCTCCACTATAGGTAGGATAAAAGGAAGTCTTTGAGATGAGAGTGTGCTGTTATCCTGTATTTTAGTGAGTGGGGTGAGGGCTTGGTTGTTTTTAACCCACTTTATTCTTCATGCAGCTAACTACTAGCTGACCCTAGTGCATGTCCTCATGTTCTGGGTCTATCTATTCCTCTTTAAGTCAAACAAACTTGAGGCCATCCCTGCCTGTGCCCAGCAATGTTGTGATGATGAGATGTGGAATGGACAATCAGCGGTGAGTCACCTCTCACTTCAGCGATGGCTTGATGTCAGCAGGCTGATCTACCGATCCTCTGTAGCAAAATGTAATAGATTCCCTGGTGTCCAGAAGGGAAATCATACTGCACTGTGTACTTAAGATAAGTGCCTGTCCTCTCCTACCCCACACGGTAGGGAAGACCATCCTCCCCTGCCAGTACTTCAGATGCCTACATCGCTAATTGAACCAAGGCCACCTGGGATTTGGTCACGGCATTTTTCCTCTGTGTCACAGTATTGGTGCAGACTTGATTTACAGCTCTTAGTGAAGAGCAACATTTGCTCTCCACCAGTCAGAGTGTAAACATGAAGAGAAAAATACTGATCTAGCTGTGAATGAGAGACTCTTAGCTCTCTTGTAGTAAATATAGGAATGCTCATTCATTGGTGAAGATTTATGAAGTGGCATATACTATTTATGGTAGACTTGAATAACCTGAGCATTCTGTGAAGAATGTTAGTTATGACTGGGACAGCATATTTAGGATGTGGGATAAATACATATTTTGCAAGCTGTGTTGTGACTTAGGTGATTCGAGATGCACCCTTTAATTTGGGCATTGACTTTTTGTGTGATTTAAGCAGTGTACATTTTAGAGGAGAGGTATGGATGTAATCCTGGGCTAAGATATATATGCTGCTGTACCTATGTCACTGGTGTTTTATTTGGGTCTATAATGTATAAAGATTTGATTTTCTCCAACATTTTGGAAGCCCAGGCATGACGATAGCTGTCATTACAGAATTAAGTCGATCATCACATACTTTATTTACATTACCATGGAGCTCTTTTTTAAGTTCTGTAAGGATGGCCTTGCCCTATATTGTACTGTGCCATGGCACTTAGTTGATTTTCTGTATAAAAGCTGACTCCATTTGTGTGAGTAATACGAAAAATGAAAACCACTTCAGCAGTCACTGAGGTTGCACTTTCCCCCGCTATTGTGCAACTGTGCAGTTGGTCTACATAAGTTAGAGGTAGTGTCTCCCCCAAGATAATAGCTTCAGGAGGGACTTGCTGCCTTCAAACTGACTAAATAAATAAATAAACTATGTTTTATTTAATTGAAAAGGGTTTTCAGAGTTTTTCCTTTTGCATGATTGGAGTTTGTTTTCAAATCATTTAGTGGATCAACATGACTATGTCATCTGAGTATAAGGTGATGACAGAAGGACAGATTATGGATGCTATATCAGTTATATAAACTGAGAATAAATAGGGCCAAGGACTGAGACCTGTGGTACTCCTGATATGAAAATCGTGCCATATGTCAATAGAGTGCCTGTCTGTATTTTAATTGTTTTTTGTTTAAGGTAGCTTTTGGACCAGTTTAAGGTTTGGGGACTGAAACTGATATTTTCAAGTTTATTTAAAAGGATAGTGTGGATTACATTTTTAATGGCTTTAGTAAGATCTAGCAACACAGATCCTGTTAGTAGCCCTTTCTCCGTGGCTAACTAGTCCTTGTCATTTAATGTATAGTTGGCTGCTGGAGTCTTATGACCTGTCCAAAAGTCATGCTGGGCATGGACAAGATGGACATATTTATTCCATTGTTTACGCATTTATCTTTATATTAATTTTATGAACTAATGTAATCTGTATGTATTAAGGACAGTTATTCCAGAGGTCAGGAATAGGTTATACATGCATGAAAGTAGTTTAGCTGCAGAAGGTTCAGCAGTTTTAGGGGGATGCTATACTGGTTTATGGTTTCCTGTCTGTCAAGCTTCTGTCATTTTTTTTCTACATATTTGGTTGAGATGACTCAGAAGTAAAATTGATGAATATTTTCATGGGTTGAGATAGAGTGATGAACTTATTGTTTTAAAGGTGCTATTACTGGCTATGTTGGCAGCTTAGGAGCCCTTTATGATGTGGAAGAAAAAAAGTTACTGCCTTTGGAATATTTCATTTAGATTATCTGTAGCTACAGTTACTGCACTTGGATCCACTGGGTTAGACTATCTGTTGTTCATTGCTGTTACTTGTAAGGTGCAGACCAGATTAGACTATTGAGTAAAGCTCTATATTTAAATTTGCCATTTATCACTGATTACATTATTGATATTACAAGTTTGTGTCACTTATATATATATATATATATATATTTTTTTTTTTAACTTGTGAATGCTGCAATAGTCACAGCTGATATTCTTGCATCCTTTAGCCATAACTCTTTACATTACCTTTTTTCTAGTCCAGTCCATCATCCCACTCTGTCTTATAACAAGAATGAATTATTAAACTGTCCTGTTTTTCATACCTCATTCACCTGCATTAACCAATATGGAATCTATTCAACTTTTGTCCCTCCTGTAGCCAGCCTGATAGTACTATGTATTTTGAGTCTCTACAGCAAGTACTTTGTGCATGTTTAAAATTCTTTATTGCTACCTCACAATGATTCATGAGAGGTGTTTACTGAACCTGGAGGATACATTCTCCCCGCAAAATACACTCAGTAAATACAACACACATAATGTCACAGAACATAGCAGCTCCATTCTGAAAAATTTGATTACGACCTGATAGTGGACCACTTAGGGGGTGAATGATCATAGCTGGTCTACCCAGAGGGACATACGGAAGGATATGATTGATCTTGCAATGCATGTTTCTGAGGCAGGAAAGATACTGGTTTTGAACAATATTTTAATATCACCCAGAATTATGTTAACATAAAAAGAGTCAACAATAATTGGCTTTAATAATTGGTCATGTAGCTGGTGTCATTCTAGGGGGAGCCAGTATGTATCAGTTTAAGTGGAGATGGCTGGTAAGCCTTCCTGCCTTGCTAGGGATGGTCTGAACCTATCTTGCCAAGGATTTCTTATTCTGACTAAAGCTTTTGCTGCCAACATAGTGCCTTTTTCAGCAGAGTTCATCTGCCAGACATTCCATCCCAGTAAATTTCTAATTTGGAGCTCATTAAAGTGTCTCTACTTAACGCCAGGAGTTTTAACAAAAGTGCTGGAACTTGGGCTTTGTACCCATCATGTCTTTAGACCTCCTGGAAATTGTAGGTGAGTATTGGTCTTTTGTCATGTAAATAATCGCCTCATAACAGTTCCATGGGACACCACATTTCAACTCCTAGATAAGCAAATAACCCAAAACAAGAGTAGTTACTACACAGCTAACTATAGAACATCATCTATGCCCGTTTCTTACTATGATCACTGTATTAATACCTTAACTGATATCTCTATTAAAAACTAACACCCCTTTTATTGTGGGAGTTTATCTAGCTATGGTTGGTGTGTTGACTGCTTCTTAAAAAGGTTGGCTCCCTTTTAGATTTAGTTAACCATTTTACTAGACGCTCAGTATCTTTGATTTTGTCCTCACAAATATGGCCAGTTCTTGTATACCTTCATATACACCATCCTGCCTTGTTAAAGTTAAATTAGATCATAAATCAAAATCCTTTTCCTTTAGAACTGGTCTACTTCCCTTGCAAATGCCTTTGTGCTTTGTGACTTCTCAAAAGCAAACTTTGTTCAGTTACTTGATGACCTTAATAAATTCTGATGTAATCCTTCTTTTTGGAACCCATTGCTAATGCTATTGCCTATGTTTCTGACTTTTACTCCCACTTATATAGTTGCTTTGGTAAGTCACTCCTTAACTGCACCAAGCATAATGAGTAATTTAAAAACAAACCAATATGGTGGAATGCCCATAAAATAAATTATACAACAGAAAAAAATTACTTAATGTTTATAAGAGGTCTCATTATACCTACTTTAGGAGCACACTTAAGCAAACTAGTAAAGAGCTTAAGAGAACCATGTGGAAGCCCAAAAGATGAGTATGAACTTGAAATTGCCAAAAAAAAAAAAAAAAAAAAAAACAAACAGTAACTTCAAATCTTTCTGTAGCTATGTCAGGAACTGAAGAACCGATGCACAGCAATGTCTGAAGCAAGTCCACAATAATAATGCTCATTCTGACACAAAGGAAATATCTAATACCCTACCTGACAAATTTAGTGCAATTTTTACTCCATCTACATTTGTGGGTATTCCACAATCCCAGCCACCCCTTGAATTACTATGGGACAAATCATTTCAGCCCTTTAAAAAGGTAAGAACACCTCATCCAAGAGTACTGATAATATACTAGGTTACCTGACTTCTTCTTCTTTTCCTGGTTAGGGGTCACCACAGTGGATCACCTATCCACTCATGATTGGCAGTGGAGTTTTACTGTATTGAGTTGCCCAGTGCCCAACCTTCCACAGAAGGCACACACATGCATGCACACCTAGGGCCAATTTAGAGTATCCAATGCACTTACAGCATGTCTTTGGGATGTGGGAGGAAACCCACGTGACCACAAGGAGGACATGCAGACTTCACACCTTAGGCACCCCAGCTGGGGATTGAACCGGAGAACCTCTTGCTGTGAGGTGGCAACCCTAACCGCTGCACCACCACGGCCTCCCACTAGGTTACCTGACTACTAGTTCCTCATATGGCCAGAGCCCCTTCTTAACCTCTTTAACCTAAGCCTGTCCACTGGTTATATTATTGAAGCCTGAAAGAAGCAGTGGTAATACTACTACACAAGGATAACCCAGCCATGGATCCTGGTAACTATAGACCCATTATTAATGTCTAACCAGCCTCATATGTACAGCTATGGAATGATTCATGTCAGACATTATTAATCTGGACATTGAAAATCTCTTAAATTTAGATCTTCATCAATTTGGCTTTGTTAAAGGATATTTCTACATCCTTACCTCATTAAATTCTTTGAAAGAAGTCACCAAAGCAGTCAATAGCAATTATACAGTGCATGCAGCATATCTGGGCTACTCCCCATAAAGGCATCATCAACAGGTTTGTAAATCTGAATAAAAGTCATTATGTTGTGTGGTGTCTGACAGAATCCATGTGGTTAGAGTCATATGTGTCTCTTCTGAAAGCAGTGGTGTATCAAAGGGCTTAGCACTGGGTCCTCCCCTATTTGTCATCTATTTGTCAGACCTTCAGACCAACATTCTTGCCCTATGATTTTCTAAGTTTGCAGATAACTGTAAATTAAATGCTGCTATTTTATATTTCACTGATTCACAATTGATCCAGCATGGGTTAAACCTTGTTAGCAACTCATGCTAGGACAATGGTTTGAAAATAATTTTGAAAAATGCAGTATTAGTTCATAGGAAATAACTAAGCTAATGGCTGAAGAGCACTTACAAGCCTAGCCATCATTTCACAGATTTTACCCGATTATCGATCCTCAAAGGCAAGAGGATGGCTTAGGTTTATGCCTATGCCTTTGAGTATTTTACAGACTGCCCCTATCTGTAAGGGATATGGGTGCTACCCCAAGTGAGAATTCCCAATTCATTAATCCAAACTGTGTTTTAGGAATGCTAGGGAAGGACTATGCTTTACATGAATAGGAAGCCTGTTCCAGAGAAGGGGTAATCTCTGAGACACATATCTGTCTCAGCAGCATGTTTTGTTTGTCACAGACCAAGTTTAGAGCCTTGGATTGGGTAATCCTCATGCAGTTTATCTTGTGAATGTGTAACATTTCCATCAGGGCTGGATTTGAGAGTGCTTTGTAGGTTAGGTATAGGTCACCTCTTAATAGTTGGTAGGAGACAGAATAAAGGGATAGGGCTTTTAGTCAATCTATGTAGGACGTGTTGTTTGCACTCTATATTTTGGACACAACCTCTTTGGCCACTCCAGTTATTGCAAGTGCTTGGTCAGGTACATGCAGAAAGGTGCTTTGTACTCGATTACTGGTCTGACGCGGGTGTAGTCCAGTGAGACTATAACCTCCTTAGATCTAGATGCTATGCCTTTACTTGTAAGATGTGCTGCATAGCGTCCACTCTTAGGGGTGTGCTATCAATGTTGCAATTTGCAGTAGTATTTGACTTCCCAAAGGGTATAATTATGCATTTGTTTGCATTTATTTTAATCCATAGCTCTGGCACCAATTATTTGAGTCAGACCCTTCTGAAGGATATCTCTATCATTGTGGGATTCACTGATTGCCCTGACTTGCAGTCAACAGCACACTTGGTCAGCCAAAGACTTTTTACATTAGCCTTGACTTCAGAGAAGTATATTCCAAACAGTAGTGGTTCCAGCGTTGAGCCCTGTGATACACTTCTAGTAACTGGCCTCTTGTTAGATTTGGATACCCCCCACTCTAACAACATTTGTCCTGCACATGAGCCATTTGGCTATCCATCTGATGATGTAGCGATTTATACCCATTTTTGTGAATTTATCTATAATACCTGAGTGGGGGATTATGTCAATGCCTTAGCCAGGTCAAGGTAGACAGTATGCACTGTTTTACTTTCATTCATGGTCCTAGTGACTTTCTTAAAGAAGTCCAGCAGACTGAGCAGGCATGACCTGTCTTTGACAAAGCTGAACTGGGTTGGCTCCAGTGTCTGGAGATTTTCTGTGTCATTGTTTATCAGAGCCATAATTATTCTTTCCTTGGCCTTTCATATGAGACTAGTCAAACTTATACAGCTGTCATTTCCTGGGTCTGTTGATGGACCCCTTTATACAGAGGATGGCTGTTGCTCTCATCCATTCCCCAGGGACAAAGCCATTCTGGAGGCTGTGGTTAAATAGATATCCTAGTAGGCTTGATAGGTCACATTTTAAGAAATTTAAGAGGAATCCTGGGATATTGTAGGGACATATCGAAGCCATGTTTTTAACTTCAGGGAGTGCAGTGGCGACCTGTTCTTTTGTGAGGGGAGGAGGCTATTTCTGGGGGGGGGACCAGAGGTGACGGAGAGAAGAAATATGAAATGACTTTAGTGGCTGGCAAACTTACTATATCTTCTGGCTGGATATAGGTGGTACTGTCTACAACTATCTCTGCACATTATTGGGTATTGCCCTTCAGATTGCTAACATAAATGAAAAATTCCTTGTAGTTATCCATTGCTTGGGAGGCTACTTTTGTCTCAAAATTTTCTTTTAAGACTTGACTAGTCCTTGATTTGCTTGTTTAGTCTAATGAGGGAGCATTTGCTCTGTTGTGCACATTCTCTCTTATTTCTATACAGGATTTTCTTTCTTTTGTTGTACAACGTATTTGCTTTTGTGGTTTGAGCTGTGTTTATTTCAGTCTTGTACTGCTATGTCTATGCAGTTGTTTATATGGTTGCACAGGGCTTTTGTCTATTCCTCTGCATGGGCTTCTGTGTTTTCTGGGTTTGAGGAGCTTAGAAATTATCTATGCTGTCAATAAATAGAAGATAGTTTGCCTTACAAAAGTTCTTAAAGTTTTTGGAGTTAAATGGGGGCTGCAGTTTTATATTTATTTCAAGGGAGGCCACTTTATGATTTGATCTAACCAGAGTGGACATTGCACTTGGGGGGGGGGGGTTTCAATGCTCCCCCATATTTGTGAGTATCAGATTTAAGATATTTCAGCCTCCAGTGGGAGTGCAGACTAGCTCCTCCAGGGCATTTGCATTGATAAAATCTAGAAATGTTGGACTCTGCATGTTAGTGGCCATGTATGCTTCCCAGTTAATGGAGGGATAGTTGAAGTCACCCATGAGTATGGTATTGGGCTGAATGGTAAGTGAGTCTAGTAAATTCAGGTATGAGGTATGTTTTTTTCTGGTTCATGGTGGCAGACCTGCAGCTGGCAAGGATATGGTAAGGGATTTTTCCTATGGTTAGTTGGACATGGAGAGGTTCAAGAGTGTCATATTGTTTGACCAGCCTTGAGGTGTGCTTACCTTTATACAGATAGATACACCTCCACCTTTTGTCTTTTCATGTGCATTGGGTTTTCTGAATATGTGAAAGGCATTATAGCCTTGCACAGCTGGCGTGCTTTCCACAGCTTTGAACCACATCTCAGTAACTGCACAGATGTCAGTGTTCTCCAGGCTAAGGAGTGCTTCCAGGGAATGTGGTTTGTTGTTGAGACTCTTAGCAATGAGCAATAATATATTTAGCTTATCATGAGTATGTTTTTTTTATATGTTGGAAGGTTTATCTGTTTGGCAATGCCTAAAAAAGGCACTTTGTAGTGCATAATGTTTTGGCCAATATCCAAAAGCCTAGAGGGGACAGGTAAAGACCATCCCATTGTTTGTGTTCCTAAAGAAGCTATTGTTACTTCATGTCAAGTTTCACCACCTTGATGTGCAGTGATCATGGGGTTTTAAAGGTTAATTTGTTGCTAGATAATTATGCTAAATTTAAATTTGAATGTGTGCACAGAGAATTAATTACAGATTATATGAAAGCAAAGCAGACACTGTGTAAAACTAATTTTAAATAGTTCAAAACACCAGCAAAAGCAGGGCCACCAAGGCACAGCACATAAACCTTTAATAAAACACACTAAAATCATTAAAATAGGATAAGCGCTTTTGGGTAACTTCTTTCCTCATATCCACTACTCATCCATTCACAATAGACTTAAATATCATACAACATCCCATAACAAATGTTGTCATTGGTGTTTTTAACTGTTTGGATTATTTGTTCTACAGCAGGACTTTTGGTTGTCTCTGCACTATTCTTTATCCTCGTTATTTGTAAAACTAATTTTGAGCGATGTGTTTAGTGGAAAAACTGCAGAAGAAATCTGGAAAGGTTTGAAAGAGACATTGTTTGAGTGTGAAAAATTAAAAAAATATTTAATATCAGGATATGTTTCCATAACAACAAGATACCTGATTTAAGTGAGAGACGGAAAAATATAAGAAATGGAAAAAAAGGTTGAACTACAACTTTGAAAACTGAAATAAACAAGCTGGACAAACAAATTAAACACAGTGTGAGACAAGATCAAGAAAAATTTGAAGAAAATGTATATAGACATATTGAGCATAATAGAAAACCGTCGTATAAAATGTGGAAGGAGTAAAAACATACAAATCGATCAAATGTGTGTAGATTCAAACATTTATTCTCAGACACAACAGATTATAGATCTAGTTACAAAATCTTGCATTACACAAAACAGTTTAGCTCCACAAAGGGGGTGATAAGTTGTTCTAATGGGGTCTATATTAGATGAACGAAAGCTCATCTTAGCAAACGCTCACATGAGCGAATATTGCAGAACTCGAAACCGCAATTGTGAGATCGTGGTACAGTGAAGATGGGAATATTTGTCCTTTCCTTACTGAAGTGCGATCTCAGAGTTGGAATATATTGCAGTTTCGAGTACCTAGCTATTCGGTCATGTGAGCGTTCGCTAAGATGAATTTTTGTTCATCTAATATAGACCCGTTCTAATGAAATCCAGGTAATCTCAGATATGAAATCAAATTAGATTATACTGAAAAAGAACTATGTAAACTGGATCCAAATAAAACACAAGGAGGAGATGGAATTAATAATAATGACCTGAGAACACTTCAGCAAGAACTTACAGTACCATTTTATCTATTACTTATTAGGTTGTATAAATATGGCAAGATTCCTCAAGATTAGAGACATGTGCTTATTAAAGCTGTCTTTAAGGGAAAGGGGAGTAGGACAAACCCAGAGTCATACAGACTCTTATGTCTACGTTCATTTTGTGGAAAAACAATGGAAAAAGTAATATTGGATAAGTTATTGTCAGAATTGGATAGGTGGGGACTTGAAACCATATATCAGCATGCACATGTTGAAACTAGATCTATTACCACCTGTAATATGATGTTCTATAACAATATAATAACAGCTGTGAATGAAAAATTGTGCTGTGATGTAATTTATAAAGATTTAACTTCAGCATTTGACAGGGTCACACACAAAACACTGATTAATAAATTAGAACAACTAGGTATCAATGTACTCTTGAAAAGATGGACAGCTGCATGGCTTACAAATAGAACATGGCAAGTTTCATACAGCAACTGGACAGGTGAAATCCTTGGTTCCAGTCAGGGTGTCCCATAGGGCTCCGTCCTAGGCCCATACTTGTTTAGATTGTATCTTTCAGACCTAACTTTTTCATCTGAGGTGTTCTACAGTCTATGCACAGATTACCTGAAATTGGGTAAACTGATTATAAGTGTTACAGATAAGGCATGTCTGCAAATAAACTTGACTAAATTGACCATTTGGGTATGGAAGAAAAATATGCTGATAAATACTTCAACAACTAAGCATATGAGATTTGGGAGACATAAATTGAAAGATGAATATTTAATACAGTGCACCGTGATTGAAAATGTAGAGTCAAGACCTGAGTATATGAATAGATCCATCTTTGAGTTTTTCTAATCGTATCAACCAATTGGACAATGACAGTTATAGAACCATAGGGTGTATAAAAAGATTTATGGAGTCTAGGAAATTAAAAATGATGAAGTCATTGTTTGATATTTACAATAGTCCTAAACTTGAGCATGGAAAACAATATAGAAACCTTATAGAAAAATAATCATGAGTAAACTGGAAAGAGTACAACAGAAATATAGCAACAGGATCCATGGATGTGAAAATTTAAGTTATTATGAAAGACTGAAATATCTGAATTTGTACAGTATCTCATATAGATATTTAAGAGGAGGTTTTATTCAGGTATATAGGGCATTTAGAGACTACTTTTGGACACATTTGTGGTCATCAAAAATAGTACAGAAGCATCAGACAATCTATGTAGAAGATTCTATAGGAATGAGAAGTGCACTAATTGGTTCTCTGAGAGAGCTAATGCATAGAACAGACTACCAAATTACATTAAAGCAAGTACTAGTTTATATATTTTTAAGAACAGCCTGGACACAAATTATGGGAACAACTGTTTTGGTATATTAGCAGGCTAGAAGGGCATTAATACACGTGCTTGAAATATTTGAATCTATGTATGTATGTATCCCTGGCAAAGTGGTGTGGCCTGTCAATCATGTTCTCCCAGGCTGATAAATACTCAACCCCCTTGGAGTAAAACCAGTAGCTAAACCAATTATTAAAGTCAGTCATATTTTGCTAATATTGTGGCATCATCCTTGGAGAAGGTAGAATGTTGTTCAGTGGTTGGCTTATACAAGTCTGGTACACATATTCTGAGAGCTCAATCATGTCTCTTCATATAGTCCAAGAGAGTTAGATTGCAAGTCAGTTACACACACATGGACTATGAATGAGTCATATTGGTACTTATGGTTTAGTGATCTGCGTGCTTGCATGATATATGGATCCTGGCCCCTGACAAATAACTAACTGTAACCTTTTCCTTATTCAGCCTGGTGAGAGGGACATCAGTGTGTCTCACAATAGAATCTGCTATGACCAAAATATTGGGTTGTGTAGCGTTACTCTTTATGGGCTTGGTAGTTGAGACACTATGAGATGTAGTTATATGTGTTGTGGAGGGAGTTGTCTTGTTTGTCTTCACAGAGTTTCTATGAGGCCTTTGAGGTTTGGTTAAGTTACCTATGAGCACCTCCGTATATGTGGGTCTATGTATCTGGTCCTTAGTAAGTGTGGTGAGTGTTGTGTGTGTGTGACTGACAGCCTATTAGGCATTTTTTGTGTCTGTATAGTATGTGAGAGTCTTGGCTCCAGTGATACTGTGTAGCTACATCTATCACATGGTGTATTCATTTATTAAAGAGTGAAGTGGTTGTCAGTAAACATAAGGCAATTGCTACATTGTCTCAGGATGCCCATCTACCAAGCTGGTTGCTCTCAAACCAGTTGATCTTTGAGCAGAGATGGACCATGGAAATATCAGAGATGGTACTTACTGTTTTGAGTGCTGTAATAAGGTAATCTACAGCTAACTAAATATGGCAATGCTGCTCATCACCAAAACCAGTTGCTCCTTGAGCAGCACAGGGTTATGGAAAATTTCAGAGACAGAGGAAAAGTACAACTTCTAGTGATTGCGTATGGGTAAGGGGCGCTACTACCCACTGTCTCTAGTGCAAAGTCAGGCAAATGTGTGGCTTATAAATAAGCAAAAAAAAAAAAAAAAAAACAAGTTTTAAGTTTTAAACTATGTATGCCCATATGCCCACAGAACAGTCAGATAAGATTTGCACCAGCAATTCCCAGCTCATATAGGTGAAATCAGCCCTCTCCTGCCAGAAGAGTGCAGACTTTAAGCCTCTTAATGTAAAATGATGGGTTTGGAGGCCAGGTATTAGGAAACCACAAAATAGATGCCTAAAAGCACTGGAAACAGCAGATCCAATGTAATTTGAGCACTACAATTGCAAAACAACAGTCCTTATAGCAGTGGAAAAATGCAACTTAAAACTCTAAGCAAGTGCAGGAAAACAATAAGTAGCACAAACATCTTTGAGAATGCAATGAAAGCAAGCAGTGCAAGTGCAACATATTAATTATATTTGTTTTTCTTGCTAGGGATGGTTTCAAATGCAAGCAAAATCTCTGAAACTCTCTGGTGTCATCACCAGACAATGAGTAGCTCTGAGTTACTTAACCAAGACTTGCGCAAACAAAACAGTATCCACTGCATATCGATGATTGCTCAGACAGTATCAGAGGGGATCTAGGCAGTCTTGTTTATAATTCCTTACCTTTTGATGATCACGTCTCCACAGTAGTTCAGAAAGACTTCTATCTGGTTTATCTAATGTCCAAAGGTAACTTCTTTACATACAAAGAAGCTTTAATTTCCCTTTACTTATATTTCATCAGACCCATTATTGAATATAATGTTTATTTTGGAAAGTATGTGTCTAAACATGTCATGCAAGTTGAGAGATCTCAGAAATTCTTGACTAAAAAAAAGTAGTGGTCTCAAACATTTTAGTTATCAGGACAACTGGCAGCCCTCTTTCAGTACTTAATCCCTTATTCGCTCTTCTGATGGGATCTGTATCTAGACTTTTGAGCTATGAACGTCTGACCTGCTTTTATCATCTAGTCCTTCATTAAATAAATTGCAACCCAAGTGCCTGGTTAAGGGAAATATACCTTCATCGACAGATAGATAGGATGCATTGGCTTGACAGATTCATATCCCGAAGTATCCCCTATATCTGGAACAAACATCCACTACATGTGAAGTAGAGTAGCACCCTTTCTACCTTCTCCGTGAACCTAGATAATTAGATGGGAAGCCTGAAATCCCAACATTTTACATTGTGATATCCTCCTTGAGCCTACTGGACATTATGAATATGAGTTATTGACCTAGCTTGTAATGGTCTGCAGACTGATTGCCTAGTACTTACCTATAAGCCTATGAACCTATAACAGATAAACATTTTGAATGAATTGAGGCAATCTTTATCCGTTATTAGTGAATTGTTTGTATTATTTGGTTTGTCCATGTAAGTTACTTCCACAGGAATCTTCCAAAATTGTTTGGTTGACTGACCATTGCACGACGTTTTGTTCTGAACAATGTGATGTCTTCCTCCTTTACTTGTTGCATGCACTGGCTCTGGAGGAGAAGAAGAAAATTGCAATTTGTGGTGCACATAATAATTGGTTTGTTTTCATCTTTTTGTGAGTTGTTAGAGGGTGTTAATGGTAATATTTTGTCCTGGGTGACCTAAGGACAGTATTGGACACAAAAGTATTGTTGCTGTAAGGAACACATTTTATCCAATACTATATGCACTTGTGAGTTTAATACTTTGTAGGGTATGACTAAGGTTTCCTGAGGTATAATGGTTGGGCCAGGCTATTCAGTTGATATACAATCTGATCTCCCTTGGATTCACCTATATATACATATATTCCTTGTGTAGATTGTGACAAGTTCTGGTTGTTTCAGTGAGCAAAAGAAAAGGCTGACTAATGCCTCCAGACCATCACTTAATGTGACAGGAACACATGTAACATGTGACAAGCTGTTGGGTATGTCAGTTATTATTAAAACAAGTAGAGTTTTTTCCACTAGTTTCATTTGCTCTTGTGGGTAAATGTAGTAGTTGAAGGAGGCTGCTGTATTTTTTTGAGATGTATTTTTTTTATTGGGGGGGGGGGGGCACTAAAAACAGTAAATCTCCCATGATAAAAAAGTTTCTTTTTGCTGGTTCTTTTAATTATGCCATAAACTGTGTTTTGGTGGAAATTTTAATGTGGGGGTCTAGGGATTACTTCTATGATATGTTCTCTATTGATGCTGTTTGTGAGTTGGTAACTTTGACATTTTGGTGTATTTTCATTTATGGAAGCACTTGGTCCTAAGAGTGTAGTTTTCTGTTTGGAGGAGGGGGTTGAAACTAAGGATATAGCTCACCTTCATTTCTTTACTGATAAAGGGAAATACATACTATTTAAGACTTGTTTCACTTGCACCTAGCACAAACGTACATATACATCAGTGACTTTCTCTTCCTATTTTTCTATCTTATACCCTTCTTATGACAAAATCCATCAAAACTGCATTTGTCTAATGTACTACTACTTAACCTCACACAACATTGATTATGTTGCTACAAAATCTACCTGCTTATTTTATAATTATCTGCTTTATTCATCCTCATCTTTAGTTTAATTTCTCCAAGTCAATTGTATTTCTAATACTATGGTGGAAGTGGACCGCATTCCTAAGTCAGGGTACAATTAAAGTTCATGAAATTAGTATTGTTTCAATCTTTGATGTTAGCCAAACCTGTTCTTCTCAGCACTTGCAATGTGTCCATAACTGACTTCTTTTGTAATTCATATGGCATTACATGTGTTAGCAGCATATTTAAGTACAACTGTAAATTCTTTTTTATTAGGCCTGTACACTTGTCTAGGTAAAGAGGGCTCATCACATATTGGTATCAGAGCAGTGTAATTTTACTTGAACTTCAGTAGCCTGTGGGCAGTTGTCACTGAAGGTGTGTGTACTCTCAAAAGCCACAAGGTAAACATTCAGAGATTAATTTTTCACAGCAGTTTTATTCATTTTTGTTACTTTAGTTTAGTTTAATCAAGGGAAAGCAGGAAAAGATGTCAGAATATGATTATGGTAAGCTGACAAAGATCCAGTTGGTCAAGGTGTGCAAAGCCAAAAAACTTGTGCATGCTAACCAGACTAAACAAACAAAACAAGAAACTTTTAAACTTTTTTTAACCAAAAAAGCGAAGGAAACCAATCAAAACAAGAAGCAGATAAAACTGAAATGTTTTACTGAGCGCTTTCGGTAAAGCTATGCTTCACCTTCTTCAGATGCTAACCAGACTAAAAAATAAATGATTCCAGCTTTAATCACAGTTACAGTGCAGACTAGTGGACAAGAGGACAAGCAGTCCGTTGTGGGGATGTGCAGTCTTCAGAAATAGAACAGTTCACCTTTTCATCAGAGGACTTAAAAATCCATCTGGAGTTAGAGAGACTTGAACTGGAGGCTGAAGAAAAGGAGAAGCAGAGTCAGCATGAACTGGAGACCAAACATTTGGAGACAGAAGAGAAACTGTGGCATTTGGAGATCAAGAAGAGGCTGTGGCATCTGGAGGCTGAAGAAAAGGAGAAGCAGTGTCAGCTGGAAGCCAAACGTTTGGAGGCAGAAGAGAAACTGCATCATTTGCAGATGGAAGAAAATAAGATACTGTGGTGACGGGAGGCTGAAGAAAAAGAGAAACAGTGACAGCACAAGAGGAAGATGTTGACTCTTCGTCAGGATCATGGAGGTAATGGGGAGGGGAATAACAGGACCCCAGAAGCATTAAAGGTCAGTACATTTCTTCCAAAATTTGCAGAGGTGGATGACTTTGAAAGTTTTATTAATATATTTGAAAGAATATGTAAACAGTATAATGTTGACGAAGAGCTCTGAGTACAGTTTTTGACCCCCTTACTCCATTTTAATGCTGCATCTGCTGTTTCTAAAGTGTCTGATAACTGATTGTTTAAACTATCATAAAGTGAAACAATGTTTATTGAACTATTATAAGTTAATGCCTGAAATTTACAGAAAATACTTAATCCATAGGTGGGTGAGGGGGTGTCAGGTCACCACTTTTTAAAGACTGGCAGATCTTTTGGTGAGGGGCAAGCCCTTAATACTTTATCCAAGGACTTGAGACTCTGGTTGGCAGCTTGACAGTGTAACTCTTCAGATGAGCTGGGGAGAAAAGTGGATCTCTACTTATCAAGCAGGGCATCACTGTACAGAAGGGGATACCTAGTGTTGCACATGGATATAAGGGAACCCATGGTTGGCAACCTGAACCAACTCAACAGAGTCTAGCAGTAACAGGGGAAGCCACTAGTTCAGGTGCATTGCCAGAATCAGGGATTAGATGTTTTAAATGTAATCTGAGGGGCCATGTAGCATACAAATGTCCAGTGAAGCAAGGTAACGAACAAAAGGTGAGAGAGCCAGCAAGTGGAAATAACAGCATGCCAGTAGTAAGTTGTCTGGAGACAACAGGGATACCAAGCTATTACCAGACCTTGGATCCTATCTTAGTGGATGGAAGACAGTTAACTGCTAAGAAAGACACAGCAAGTGACATAACTATTGTGAAGGCTGCAGTGTTTAAAGAGGAACAGTACTTGCTTGGGCAGTCTACTCCAATCAGAGCTTTAGGAGGGATTCCATTCCAAATATTTTTGACAAAGGTTCACCTTGACTGGGAGGGTGGAAAAGGAAGCAATCAGCTAGCTGTGTTTGAGGATATTCATGCAGACATCTTGATAGGGAATGATTGTGATAATGCAGTACTTTGTGTGCATGCAGTTACATGCAGTCAGGTTTGGAGACAGGCATGTAGGTCTGGTAGCCTGGGGGAGCCCCAGACAGACTGCACACTTGAAGCTGGGACTGGTGATGTGGCTATTTCAGGGAGGGAGCTACCCTGTAGCAGTGAGCCTGAAGGTGAGCTACAGCTGCTGGTAGGTACTGATGTTCCCATGGACAGGGTGACTGCAAGGTAAGTGGCAGCGCCCAGGCTGACAGTGAGATACCACTATCAGAAGGTAATAGGCTTCCTGTGTAAATGGAGCTGGGAGGAGTCACAAAAGTAGAGTTGAGACAAGCTCAGCTTTCAGACCCTACCTTATGAAGCTTGAGGGCGGTAGCTAAGGAGACACCTGATGCTCAAAGAAAATGGATGTCTGTATACTAGAACAAAGAGTTACTGTATAAAGAGTGGACCCCTGAGGGAAGGCTAGAGGGTGAGGTAATACAGCAGATGGTAGTGCCTAGAGCATGCCATTTGGCACTTCTGACATTTCTTTGCAGGTCATATAGCCATAAAGCATACCAAGAGATGTATTATGCAGAACTTTTATTGGCCTGAGATTGCAAAGGATGTAACAGGGTACTGTAGGACCTGTGAGCAGTGTCAAAAGGTAGGCAAGGCAGGGAACAAGGTCAAATCTCTGTTGATGCCTTTGCCTGTGATTGAGGAGCCATTGCAGAGGGTAGCTATGGATATTGTGGGGCCTCTGAGTATCCCAAGTTCCAGTTCAGTTGCTGGAAGCTCATCACATTGTCTATTGGAAGTAAGCATCTTAACATCTCATTTTGCCTAACTGAATTAATTAAGTTAGATAGAGAACAGTTATTCTTTAGACAGTCAAGAAATACAGTGAGATTAGTAAAGTAGTATTTTTCTGAATCTCTTTGAATCTGACAACTGATTTATTTTAATTTCTCCTGTGATTGAAACTCTGATGTTTACTGTAGTTGGATAGTTGCTATTCTCGTGTTTTCTATTTTATTATTTTTTATTCAATATTTTTGTACCTTTCATTGTGGCTGGTCTTTTAGAGATTACTTTTAACATCATGAGAGTACTTGTGCTTAATTTGGTGACACCTTGGCCATTCCAAAAAGCCTTGCTGCTTGGGTTATGCTCTACCATTTATATTAGTATTGATTTTACTCAGTATAATTGGATACCCTTGTAAGAGCATAATAGTGACTTGAGTGGTGGCAGCATAGTTACATTACTGTCTGGACAGAAATAGGCACATCTAGTAAATCTGTGCCAGCCTTTCCCAGGAGAGTGTGTGTGTGTGTGTGTGTGTGTGTGTGTGTGTGTGTGTGTGTGTGTGTGTGTGTGTGTGTGTGTGTGTGTGTGTGTGAAAATAAAATACCCGACTATGGGTGTGTAAGTTACTTGTAACTGGGACAAAGTGCTCCAAAGTGAGTTTTGTTTGGGATCTGGAGAGACAGAAAGTCCAGTCCCAGGGTCTGGAGCATGTTCCTGTTGTGCTCTTGGGGGAAACTGTGCTTGATGCAGAGAGCTGCATTTGAAAATACTGTGCAAACCCATTCCTGTTCATAGTGGCTGTGTCTCACTGGTATAAATGGTGAGGACTGAGTCTCCTTGATTACTGGCCAGGGTAAAGAGAGCTTGTCACAGTTTTCATGGAGCTTTATAAATAATGTTGCTAAATGTTACCAGAGGAGTCTGTATGTTGTATATTTTCTACAGTTACAAATTATTGTGAGCTTTCCTCCTCATACTCACCAACAATGGGCTTGTTTTCCTACTTGGACTTTCCCAGAAAACAAATGGAATAAAAGCATCTTATTTTCTACACTCAACACTTCAAAAAAATCTGCTTTATTCTTATGCTATATACATTTAAGTGGCATATTGCAAATTGTTTATTTTAACAGGTTTTATTTTTTTAGGGTGAAAGTTCTATGTATTCAATTTGCATTTTGAGATATAGTGATTACTGGAGTTTGTGTTGGGGAATATAATAATATAGTTGTCCAAGGCTTTCGTTGGTTAGAGTTAAACACATTTTCAGTTTTTATCAGGTATCTAAAATAAGCCGCGGTGGTGCAGTGGTAGCATTGTCACCTGACAGCAAGAGGTTCTCCCGTTCGATTCTCGGCTGGAGTGCCTTCTGTGTGGAGTCTGCATGTCCTCCTTGCGGTCGAGTGGCATTCAAAAGACATGCGTGAATGGGAGTGCCTTCGTTGAAGGTTGGGAGTTGGGCTGGTATCTTGGCACCATAAAAATCGACTGCGAATCATTAGCAGACCGGAGTTCCGCTGTGGCGACCCCTAACCGGGAAAAGCCAAAAGAAAAACAACAACAACAACATCCGGTATCTAAAATATAAACTACACTGACTGTAGTAGTGCTGTTATAGTGACAATGACTATAAGCTGGAGCTCTGCTCCATAGTTTGGCTGTTTTTAGGTGATGGGATATCTATTGTTAGGATTAAATTGGGCATTGCATTTGTATTTGCATGGGTTTTCTTAGTTGATCTGCTTTTAGGAAGGGTCTATATCAGATAATCGAAGTTTCAGAACTTTGAACACCATATGGTCGACCCCATATGATCGAAGTACTGAAACCTCAAATATCAGATAAAACAAAAGTAACTGCTTTAAGAAGGGGGGGCAAGCCCCCCTGCACCCCCCCATGTGGGGGCTGCACCCCCACCCCTCGCTACTTAAATATATAAACTCCGAGATTGCACTTTAATGAAGTATATTGTGGAAAGGGAAGATTTCCCTTTGCTACACTGTAGCGTGATCTCGGAGTTGGTATATTAAAGTAGCGAGGGTGTGGGGGGGTGCAGGGGAGGTTGCCCCCTGCTTAAACCCTTTTACTTTTCTTTTCCTTTTGTGTTTTTTTTTGTTTTGTTTTTTACTTGTTAGATGTTTTGCAACTTCGATCACTAGTGTTCAATGTCTAGTGATTCGAAGTTGTAAAACTTCGACAATTTAATATAGACGCTTTAGGAAAGCATTGATATGGGGGTGTATTTCCTGTTTGACAGGATGAACTTTTTAGTTAGTAGGACTGTGGGTGTACCTTAGTCTAGTATAAAGGAAATTATGTGGTAGCTGGTGGGATGTGGGGGTAGAGTGGAGATTGAAGTGAACTTGAAGGGTGTGAGGCCTAGCATAACAAGGATTTCCCAATAAGAGGTTTCACCTTACAAAAAACAATTAGCTGGAGAGCCTTATCTTTGAACTATTCAGATCATTTTGCTCAGAGTTTTCTGCTGTGTACTATTATCTCTTAGTAGCTAGAGTATACTATTATCTCTATCTGTTTTGTAGGAGAAGCCTAGCAGATGATTTATGAGTTATGACCCTGAGATATAGTGCACATATTATTTCTTAATGCAGATATAGAGATAATATGTACAGTCACTTTTTAGTTAACGTCATTACACATGGAGAGGCAGTGACCTTCACTGGAAAAATATCAGGACTGTATGACACTGTTACTATGGATTTATTGTTTGAAACACATCGTGATGAGTTTCTACAATTCTTTTCCAAAGTGGAAACACATTGCTTCAACATAAGGGATAAAAAACAGAAAAAGTTGGAGCATGATGGTATTGAATATGAGCAACAGAAATCCTGTCCCTTCCCTACTAACAGTGTGAATATTAATAGTTCTGTGCATGAGATGGTTGCATTGCCTGAGCACCCCAGTTGTGTAAACATCAGGTTAATGAGAATCCTTTACCATCTGCTGGCCCTTTGGAGTTTCCATCATTAAGATGTATGGAAAGGTTGACACATCAGTGCCATGTGCACATGGAGTCCAGCCAACAACAGGAGACAGTGCAACCCCAAGCCTGACTGAACTACACTCCAGTGGTATCTTGCTCAAGGGGGACAGGATAAGGTTGCAATAGGGGATGAGGTCAATAAATGCTTCTAGAGAAGATGCACGCTGTTTTTATCATTCATTTGAAAAGTATCTACAACTTGCAAGCTATGATGAAACTGAAAGTTCTTCACTTAATGAAGGTACCGTTATTTCAGAAATTAATGGTTTAAAATGATTAATTATAATCCTTTACAGATTTCTTAATAATTTCATAGTTTTTTTCCCCTAAAAAGTTTCATACTTGTACCACTGAGGTATAAGGACATTGAAGACACCTTAATTAATTTCACCTGTTCATTAGAAAGCTTGATTTCAATTTATTTGATAAAGGGATATCAGCAATGTTGCTGTGTCACAAGACTTTGCTAAGAAAAGGTTATATAATCCTGTATTGGACATACCTTTATATCTATTTGAAAAGATGTTTGAGCTGACATAAGGAATGTGATGACTTGAAAATCAGCTCACCTCTGGAAAAAAATTCTCCTAGGATGAGAGGGAATCATTGAATGGTTTAATAGAGGACCATACTATACATTTCATAAAACATGATAAAGGGGAGGGTTAGTTATTGTGGATACTACAGGCTATGGAAGATGTCAAAAACATAACAGCTGATGATGATGATGGCAATGTTATTATATCCATAAGGTAGACTGAGAACAGTGGCACCGAGTTGCCAAGTTTAATAGTAGGATTGTACACACACAACAGCAGGTACAAAGCAAGAAGTGACACTGGATCACAAAGTCAAATAGATGGCGGCATTATACTGCAGGTTGTTCTGGGAGAGAACACGTGTAATTCAACTCTAGCATCTTCTCAGCCACAAAAACACCTTCTGGAAGTTGGCATGGTCTTAGAGGTCCAAAACAAAACTCAGGCCAAAAAACGGCTGAAACACAGTTTAATAAAATAATAAAACGTTAGTGAAACAAGAACACAAAACTTTTGGGTATAGGCCTACTTCGGTGCAACATCTACAATTAATGACTTCAATCCACTTATATAACAATTTAAAATCTTACAACACAACCTCGTCATATGATAATCTATATCATATGACTCATACATAATGTAAATAATATTTCAATATCTTATAACAACAATAATAAAACCTCAATGAAATAAAAAATGTGAACATTTCTTCATTATTTATATGGCATCTGCTTTTTAACCAAAATAGATTTCAGACTGATGGCAGCATTAATTTCTGGTTATTTATCTGCAAACCTAACTACCCATTCATATTCCCTTACTTCTGTAATATTATTTATATTGCTCCCTCTGAGGTTTTTTACTGTTACATTCATAACTCTAAATTTAAAGTCATTGCTTGTGTCCAAATCTAATATGTTTTGCAAATGCATTCATATGAACATCCCTACGCATATCTGAACAATGATCTATGATACAATCTTTCAATCTCCTAGTGGATTTACCCACACAAAAATATCACATTTAACACAGGTGACAAGATATACTACACTTTCAGTGTTGCCAGTTGCCAAGCAGTTGAATATAAATTTTTATGAGGTTACTGGATGAACAAAAATATTTTCAGTTATAATATAAACACAAGTGCAATTATAACATGGGAAATTACCCTTACTATTACACAATGCACCTTTATCAGATTGTCTCATTTCCCTGTAACACAGCCTCTGCTTCAATTTCCTGCTACTCCTATACACAAACCTTGGTTTACTTTCATTAACCCGCTCTATACCTGGCATCGCTGTTACAATATGCCAGTTTCTAGATATCACCTCCCTCACTTCCAAAGTTCATCAGTTCACCAGCATGGGTCTAAGTACACTAATGTCACTGTCTAATGATAAAGTGAATTAAAAAAGGTGTATACAGCCAAGGTATGGGGAAGGGAAGGTAAATGTTTGTGTATAATATACTTCAGTAATCATCAGAATATATCTGTGTTCAGTAATGCTATTGCTTATAATGCAAGAGCAAAATTAAATGTGGAAAGAAATTGGAAGGGGTAAATTGCACAGTTCAAAACACTACTAAGTTCTTGTTAAGTATTATGAGTATAAGAAAAGGAAAGCTTTTACTGACAGATGCATAAATGATAAATAAAAAATCCATAGAAATAGGGATGGGGAAAATAATATACACTGTCTGCAGCCTGATAGACAGTGGCAACAAGGATTACATGAGTGACACTAATCCTACCATCAACAGCACACTAACTGCAGCACACAAACTCATTCATCATCCAGAAAAATGCCCTGCACTACAAAACTTATTACTGCCCTACTGTCCAGCAAGGGACCTCCCCTCTAGTAATACATTCTTATTACTTGAAAATAAGTCAAATTATGTTGCAAGAGACACACTCTACTTCCAATACATTGCTAAACTCTGGAGTAGTATCCCCACACAAATAAAACTCTCCAACGAACTCAGTAGTTTTAAACCATTCCTTAAACAACATCTTAACCAGTCCTAGTCCTACACATGCTCATTGCAAGGTTAGACTCTGTGTTCACCGTACAATAGTCTTCATATACTCTCTTTAAACAGAATACTCTTCACCTCTCACTAAAATGATAAAACAATTTTTATACATAATTACTGCCTGTACAATTCACTAAATTACATGTGGGCTTTCTCTTTAGTAACTTCCACCTCTGTAAAATTTTAAAATGTATAACTGTAACTACTGTCTGTGTTTAAATGTAAATAGAAATGTAACTGACCTGTGTTTAACTGGAACTTAGTATAATGCAATGTAAACAAATGGAACTTTTCTCCCAAGGTCTTAAATGAAATTGAGAATTAACCAGTTGAACTTTCCCGCTAAAGACAAATAAACACATAAATAAATAAATAAATACATAAATAAATAAATAAAATAAAATAAAATAAACACTAGCACACTGTTGCCACTTGACACACTCACACTGCACAAATAATGAAGGCTGCTTATTCTGATGATACAAGAGTCAGTGTCTATGACAGAATTAATTAAACTGATGTGCAGTACTTTACTATAAAATGATTACTTCTTATTTAACAGAATTAAAAGTGGAGAAACATACATTATAAAACAAACAAATATAACAGATAAATGTCATACATTTTCCTTTCCTGTGCTTGATGTTGACTCAAAATTGAGGTTGGAATAGAACAACTGTACATCTTTAAATACATAAAGTTTCTCTCACCACTTCCGTCAAGTACCACAAAACCAATGCAAATGTTATATTACAGAACTTTACAGCAGAAGCAGATAATGCATACTTAAATATTTAGTCTATAAACAAAAACCATTAAGCAAAGCAGTGGAAAATCTATTTATTCCTTATATGATGCCAGTTTTATTCACTAAACAAATCTCAGTGAATAGCCAGACATAAATATTATAAACAGTAAATATATATACTGTGTAAGTAACTCTACTGTAGCAAATAAAATATATGTAAAGATAAGAAGGACTGTCTGATAAACAGTGCAGTAGACCATGCCCACAGAGCACAGCCCAAACATAGCACTGCATGCATCAGTTATATTCTATTTGTTTTTATAATGAGGACATACTAACCTAAACGATTTGGTCCATATTTGTGGAGTGGATGCCTTTTCTTTACCTGCACGGTCATATAGCATGCATGAGCCTGCTGCATAGGGAGCTTTACTACTGCTGCCGATTGGCCACCACCACTAACTTCAGTTGTGGTTGGACCTGAACTGGGTGATACAGTGACATCATTATCATCATCAGTAGCATTATCATCATCAACATCATTATCACCCCTCTTATCCCATTTCCTTCATGGGTCTGGGGTGTTGCATCATCTGTCACCATCTCTCTCAATTCACTGCTACTCTCCTACCTTCTTCAACAGTCATGCCTGACTGTTGCAGGTCTTCTCTCATGCAGTCCATCCATCTCTTTGCTGAATGCCCCTTGTTTCCTCTTGCCTTCTTCCTGTTTGTTCCAAATCTTCTTGACCACATTGTGTTCTACTTTTCTGCACATGGACCTAAACCACTGTAGTCTGTTCATTCTGGCCTTTCCAGCAAATGGAGCTACTTTGGCTTCTGCTCTGATGTCTTCATTTCTGCATCTGTCCCACAGTGTACACACACCCATCTCAGGCTCTTCCTGTCCATCACCTCTAGCTGGATGAACTGCTCTGCTACTTTTACTGCCCAGGTTTCTGTAGCATACAGTAGTACTGGTCACACCACTGTTTTGTACACCTTACTTTTCAGCTTCTTTGAGATTTTGCTGTCGTACACTACCCCTGATACTGTCTGCCAGTTGGTTGTAGCCCCCTTGATTCTAGCTTTGACCTACTCATCCAGGTTTCCTTCTCCTTAACCAATCATCCCAGATACCTGAAGTTTTTAACTGGTTCCACTATTTTCCTTTCTATCTCAGTTCTCACCTTCTTCTGATTTCCCCAATTTGCTGCCATTACAACTGTCTTGTCTGGTACTCAGTTTCATCCCATGTGCCTTCAGTTTTGCATTCCATTACCCTATCCTTTGCAGAAGCTCTTGTTCTGAGTCTGCCTGTAATATCACATTGTCTGCATAGAGCAACTTTGTTGATCAGTCCCTTCTAACCTCTACTGTTGTAGTCCATCACCAGAGGATTGCCCAGTTTAGCTTTCTTGGGACATTGTTATATGCTTTTTCCAAGGCTATGAATGCTCAGTTGGATTCTTTCTCATCTCTACCTTCTATCAACTATTTGTCTAACTGCAAATATTAGGTCAGTTGTGCTGTATCCTAATCTAAATATGAACTGTTA
This sequence comes from Protopterus annectens, assembly GCF_019279795.1. Lineage (NCBI taxonomy): Eukaryota > Metazoa > Chordata > Ceratodontiformes > Protopteridae > Protopterus > Protopterus annectens. Next base: position 144,230,756 of record NC_056725.1, read on the forward strand.
TCTCCCATCTTGTTTTTTACTGCTCTACATATTCATTTATCAATCACTCTCTCCAGACCTTTCATACTGTGTGATGGAAGTTTGATACCTCTGTACTGCCCACAGTTGTGGATGTCCCCTTTGTTCTTGTATACTGGCATTACAATGCTTATTCTCCAGTCATCTGGGATATGCCTTTCTCTCCAAACTGCTATGAGTACCTTTAGGAGCCATTTCTTGCCTATCTCACCAGCAGCTTTATCATTGTTGTGACATCATCTCAGCTTTCTGGTTTCCCTGACTTCATTTTCCTTAGCGTTGTTCATACTTCTTCCAGGGTGGGCTCTTCATCTTCTCTCATCATAAGCTGTGTCTGGGGCAATACCTGTTCATAGATTCCTAGGTTCATAGGTTCATACTAGGCTATCTGCCCTAGGGCATTTATAAGCCTAGCCAGAGTGTGTTTTGCTTTCGCCACCCATTTTAAATTAATTTTGCTATGCCCTTTTTTGAGGTTAGTATACTGTGCCTCTGTCTAACAGTGACACAGAAGTGATACCCGGGGTAAACTTATGATCTCCCATCCACTCATCAAGATTCCTCTTGAAGAGAGTCAATGAGGGACTCTGCCTAACCTGGACTGGGATTTTATTCCAGAGTGAAGGGAGCCTCTGGGTTATGAATCTGTCCCAGCAGCATGTCCTATTTATTTCAGTGCTGAGGTTCAAGTCTCTCAAGCACGTAGCTCGATGGGATTTGGATTTTCTGAGGTGCAGCATGTCCATTAATTCCGGGATGGACATGGCTTTATATGTCAGGCACAGATCGCCCCTGAGCAGGCGGTATGCCACTGAGTAGAACTGGTGTTTCTTTAACTGGGCAGCATATGGCATCTGTTAGAGCCCTTTGATCCTCTTGGTGAGGTACTTTTGGGGTCTTTCCAGTTGCTGCAGGTGTCTGGTAAGGTACATCCCAAAAGGGGCACTGTACTCAATTATGGGCCTGATGAGGGATGAGTAAAGAGGCACGATGACCTCCCCTGATCTAGATGTGAATCCCTTCATGATTAGGTGGGCTATATAAAATGTTTTTCTAACCACTTTGGCCACATGGTTGTCAAATGAGAGATTGCTATCAACTTGGGTCCCCAGGACCCTAATTACTTCTTCTGTACTTAATGGATTACCACCTATATGGTAATTTGTGGCCACTTTGTTTTTGCCAAAGGGGAAGGCTATACACTTTTTGGCGTTTAGCTTGAGGCCATGGCTCTGGCACCAGTTGTCTGTTTCTATGAGGCCCTTTTGGAGGATGCTTGTGTCAGCTGGAGAGTCAATTATGGTGCCCAGTTTGCAGTCATCTGTGAACTTGGTCATCCACAGTCCTTTCGTGTTGGCCTGTACCTCCGAGAAATATATACCGAACTAGAAAGGTCCCAGGACTGAGCATTGTGGGATGCCACTTGTAACTGGTTTGGAGTCTGACATGGCTCCAGCAATTCTAACCATGTGGGTTCTGTCCTTGAGCCAGTTTGCAACCCATCTAGTGACATAGGGGTTTATATTTAAGCTGGTGAGCTTATCTATAATGCCCGAGTGGGGTATTGTACTGAAGGCTTTTGCGAGGTCCAGTTAGGTTGTGTGGGCCACCTTCCCCTCGTCAATGGCCTTGGTGACTGTTTCAAAGAAATTGACCAGGTTTAAGAGGCAGGATCTGCCCTTAACAAAGCCGAACTGGGTAGGATCCAGTGTCTGTAGGTCCCCAATATCTTTATTTATGAGGTCCATGATGATCCTTTCCATAGCTTTGCAGACCAAGCTAGTCAGGCTTATGGGGCGATAGTTTCCAGGATCCGTTGAGGCACCACCTTTGTGGAGAGGGACCACTGTTGCTGTGCGCTACTCTTTGGGTACATATCCTGTAGTAAGGCTGAGATTGAACAGTAGTTTTATATTTGGGTTTAGCTCTTCTTGGAGTTCATGTAGGACACAGCCCAAGACACTGTCTGGTCCCATTGATGCTATGTTTTTTGCTTTGGAGAGGCAGCTCTTACCTGAGCTTCTGAGATGTCAGGGGGGGGCAGCACTCTGCTGGGATAGATATTTGCCCTTTTGGTGGGGGGGGGAGTTTGCGCTGAACCTGTCAGCTAGGATGTTGGCAATGTCTGTGGGTTCGATGTATTTTTTGTCATTTTGGACCAATTCTGAGCATATCTGGGAATTCCCACCCAGGTTTGTAACATAACTAAAGAAAGCCTTGTGATTATCCTTAGTGTCCTGTGCAATTTTTCTCTCAAAGCTGGCCTTAGATGATTTTATGAGTGCCCATAGTTTTTTGCTAATACTAATCAGAGATGCCTTCCCTTTTTGGGATTTTGCTCTGTCATGTAGTAGCTTCCTCCTTCTATTGTATAGTTTGTTTATGGCTGGGGTCCACCAGATAGGACGTCTGCCTTTGGAGGATTGGGTCTTGGTTTTATTTGGGATTGCATGATCTATGCATTCCTGAAGGTGTTCATAGAATGCATTTATAAAGGATTCTGTGGTCTGGGCTGTATTTTCCACAGGCTCGGGGGCTTTGAAGGATACCATCTCGGTTTTGAGGAGTGTGAAATTTGCTTTAGAGAAGTTTTTCACTGTGGTTTTCTGGGCAGGGGGTGGGGTCGGGATGTGAATATCCAGTCAGATTAGTTTATGGTCTGATCTTACCAGTGAGGGATACACTTCTGGTCTGGAGCATAGAGTCCCCATGTTGGTGATGATCAGGTCCAGTATGTTTTCCCCTCTTGTGGGAGTGGTAGCAAGTTGTTCCATAGCATTTGAGTTTATAAATTCTAGGAACCTTTGGGCTGGGGTGTTGGAGCTAGAGTAATGCTCCCAGTCTATGTTTGGGTAGTTGAAGTCACCCAATATAATGGTGTTTGGAGAGACCTTCATATTTTCCAGTGTTCTCAGGAAGGCCGAGTGGGGTTCCTGGGTTTGGGAGGGTGGTCTGTAGCAGGCTATAAACTGGAAGGCAGTTTTACCCACTGTTAGCTGCACATGGATAGTCTCTGATGCTTCGTGCTGTGCCACCAAACTGGAGGTGTGGGTATCTTTGACGAATATTGATACTCCCCCTCCTTTTGTGGTTCGGTCCAAGTTTTGAGGCCGAAAAGCATGGTATGAGGTATAACCTGGTAGTGCTGGGGTGCTCTCGGGAGCCTTGAACCAGGTTTCTGTTACTGCAGAGATATCAATGTTCTCCATGCTAAGGAGAGTTTCGAGTGTGTGCATCTTGAGATTTAGATTTCTGGCATTGAGTAGCATTACTCTTAGTTTTTTATCCCTTGTGACACCTATGGAGGTGGGTTTGTCTTTTGAGCCTTGCCTTAAAACGGCACTATGGGGGAAGCAAGAGCGTTTACCAATATCCAAAAGCCCAGGGGTGACAGGTGCAAGCCGTCCATAGTGAAGCATCGTGGCTTGTCGAGCATGTCATCCCAGGCTGACAGGCATTGGATCCCCTTTGAGTGACACCAATACTTAAGCCAATTGTTGAAACTGGTCATCTTGTCTTATTCTGTGGGGTTTTCTTCATTCAGAAGCTGCTGAAACTACTCCATCCATCTGCCTTTGATGTCCTGTGGGCTAGTGAGCAGGTTTTTGCTGGTATTCCTTATGAAGAGTGTCTGTCTTCTTTACCTTTCTGTCTTTGTCTTGTGACCTGATACAGTTTCTTTGTGCCATTTATCTAGTCATTTTCCAAAAGCTGGTAGAGTGCCCCTGATGTCTTTCTTGGTCTTTGCTATTGCAAGAACTCTCTTAGCCTCTTTCTTAGCCAACCAGTATTCCTTCTTAGCCTATCTCCCACTTCTTCCTACACTCCTTCTTTCTTTTGATGATTTCCTGGGCTTCTGCATTCCACCACCAGATTTCCTCATGTATCTTATTTCCATACCTGGCTCAGCTGCATATCTGTTCTGTCGCACCCACACATGCTTTTTTGAGGTGCTGCCATTCTTCTTCATCACTAATCTTTTCCTCTTCTTCCTAAGGTGCTAAAGTCATAATTATGTTTCCTTGAGCTCTTGTTCTTTCTCGCCAGTCATTGCTATGAGTCTGTCACTAATTCTGGTGACAACTCTCACTGTCTTCCGAAGCCACTCTATTACAATTCCCACATCATTTCTAGTTTGTCCCTCTTATGTATAGTAGTTGCACTGCCCTTCCATCTTGTCACCTGGATACTTAGGATGTACAGCCTCGGCCTTACCATTGTGTCATCCACTTCCAGGATGCATCCTTTCAATGCACCAGCATTGAGTGTAGCAATTTTTAGTTCACGTTTGGCAGGTTGATTGCTTTTACATCTAGCTTTTACTCAACAGAGCTATCCCAGGTAATCCAAGCTGGGCAAAAGGACTCCACACAGCAAGCAGCTTATTCATTCAGGGCTGCTGGGCTTTATGGTAGGCATTTACTGGCTAATAGGGGCACACACGCCCTCCCATATTTAGCATGGGTCCCTGGTATAGGTTGGGTCCTCAATTCACTTATCACCGGCAAATACCTATGTCCATTTTGTGATCCTAGTCAACAAGACCAAATCACCTAGATCCAATTTTTACATCAAGTGGCTTGACTTGATACAGTGCACAGTCTGTGATCTGTGTTCTTCTATCTTGAGGAAACCGGGTACAGTTGATACCTAAAGTGTTGTATCTATAAATCTATTACCTCTATAGGGCACCATCTAGAGTCTGCTGCTGCCCACAACTTCATTCCTGGGTGAGTTGGAGGTGGAAATACTCAAGCGTGCTTGTTTGGTAGGTGGAAGGAACTGCACAGAGACCGTGGGAGAACATGTAAACTCCATACAAGCATTGGCCATAGATCAGGATTGAACTTTGTACCTTGTGCATTGGAATCAAATACCTTAACCATTATGCCAACTCAGCAAATAACATTATTGGACATTTCACCAGCAGACCAGAGCATGACCATATTGTGCAGAATGCAACAAATGGTAAGCATTCTGCATGCAGTAGTGAGATCATACTGAAAGACAGTCCCAGACTCATCCAGGCAATGGAAATGGGCTTTAAGCAGGGCAAAGACTCTCTCAATGACAATTCAAGTTTTTGACAGGGCAGTGTTCTAAGCGAACTCTTCAGCTCTTGTCAGAATCAATCAGGGCTTGTAAATAACCTTCATCACCTGTAATACACAAGCAAAGAAGGCAAAGGGGGGGGCAAAAAAGAAAGTGTGCTTTAGTAATAAGCACTACATTTATAGTAACTAATTAGATTAATAAAATTAATATTTCCACTTATCAACAAGGTGACTACAGGGTATACTACCATGCAGGAAGAGGCAGCTGAGTGAGCTTGTGTTCCAGTTATGGGAATCCTGGGCACTGCCAGAATGCTGGTTTAACCCTTTGATGATGCACACCCATGCATCATACACCACTTGGCAGTTTATTTTATTTATTTATTTATTTTACTTTTGTTAACTGGGCTAGTCCAACTGGATACATTTCCATTTTCAGCAGAGGCCCAGGGAGAAAAGCTCCAACAGTAACATAAAAAAGATTAACATGCACAAATATAAAAGAAAATTATGTTAAAGATAATAAGAGAGCATTCGCTAAATAAAAAGAATTTATACTATTTGAGCAACACCACATAAAAAGATTTTCATACACAAATATAAATGAAATTATGTTAAAATAATAAGAAAACATTAGCTAAAGAAATAATACTATTTATGAACTAATACCTAAAAGGATACACACTTCCATAAAGATATGTGAGGTAGTTTACAATACATACACAATTTCATTCATCTAATCTCCTAGTTGTAACAATAATTTAAGACAGTTATTACTTCCCAAGGGGTAAACAGTATTACTTGGTGAAGGGAGGCAGTAAAGAGATAAGGCAATATGCTGCAGTTGATGGAATGGTAGCCCTTCCTGTTTCTGTACTGCTTTTCTAGTGGACCTGATGGCATCCAAATGGCAACAAAGGTGCAATCTGTCACACCAAGCACCTCAGGGAAACATGTCACCCTATAAAAGGCATGCATGGTTGAAGGTTGGTCCTGAGGTGACTCCAAGAAGTAGATGTACTGATCCACATGTGCCAAGAGTATATTGAGGAACTGCTGAAGTATCCTCGAAGCAGAAGTACACAAAGTACTCAATGTGTCCCCAGTTTGTTTCTGGAAGGTCCCTGTGACAAGCACAGTGAGGGTTTCAAATACCATAAGGGATACAAAGTCCATGCTTTCCACCAGTTCTTGTCTGTGTGCCATCTATATTCACTCATACCATTAAAATTCCCCTGTCAACTCTAGACATATCAGGAAAGTCCTGATTATTAAAATTGTAATGAATTGTTCTTTGCCTGTATCTTTGTTTTCTTAGCCAATGAGTGCCTGTGGTGCCTGCAGTTTTGGCAAAGCCAATAGAATCAACTCACACAGGGAAATAGCTTTACTAGCAGCAACAGTAGGTATCTTTGCTGACTGCAAAGCAGATAGAAAAGGTGTGATTCCGCATTTTATAACACATATGCAGACAGTGCAAAAATGCATAAAAAATACTATGAATCTCAGACAGACAGGAAATGAGCTTATTAGCATAACAAGTTTTGTATCGTATTTAATTAGAATCTCATAATTCCTTAATTTACATATACTTATTTGAAGCTATCACATGTGAGTGTAAATGCCCTCTGTGAATCGTTCCTTGGCACTACTAATGAGCTGACAGTGCGAGCTGCCTTTACACTTAAGCGTAATGACTGTGAATACCACCAGTAGTCTATAGCTGGTTTTAAGACTCTAGGAAGGACCCAGAATCATTTCACTGAGAAGATATTCAAGACCAGGAAATTACCAGAATCACAGATTAAAACATTTAGATTTATAACCTATTTTTTTCTTTTCCTTATGCTTACCAACCCTCTAGCTTATGCTGCGATCTTCCATTCATTTCAGTCAATATGACAAGGCCTGGTTACTGCATGGCCATCATCAGGACAACTATAATATTTTATTTCCCATTTTTTTAACTCTAAGCTCACTCCTGGGAGCTCACATGCTTGCTGGCAGATGTGAGGGTTTATAATATATTCCAATGTGAGTGTGTGTTTTCCTACATTTGCCCTATGAAGGCTATCATGTGAGCTTGATTTGGCACAGCCAATATGATGTATGCCATACACCTCCTTTTACAGAAGGTGCTGAAATTGCAGTGGACCAAGCCACCTCCTCCTCCATCATAGCATGGGAAGCTTGGTGTTGGCCCCCTCACTCCCATCTCCCTCCTCTGCTTCTTGGCTTTTCCAAAACCAGAGTTGCTAGTTGATCCTGAGTCATCTAGGTCAGAGTCAGGGCAGCATTAATTTAAACAGAGAACTGGCCATTACATTTGTAATCTGTTTATTATCCTCTCTTGTTTGGGGATCTAATTAATTAGTCAATGCCAAAGGAAATATTGTTCAGATGCATTTAAATTTTAATCAGTATGGACTACAAATTAGGAATTGTGGCAAGTTTTTAAAACGAGATGCATTTTGCACTAATCTTAAATGAGAATTTTTTTTCTATAATTGAGTGATAGAGTGTTGAATGTTTTCCAGATTTCTTTAAGAATGGTTAATGCAATAAAACACCTTAAAATTAAACTCAACACCCAAATAGGGGACCTCCGTGTGATGTTGCGAGGTACTGCCAGCTGCACCAGGAGACATAAGACAGTGCACATGTGGCATATGCCAGCATGGCTGGCTGAAGTTTTGTAAATAGCTTTGTGTCATTTGACTGTCACATTGATTTGCGCAGATGCTTATGTTAAAAATGCTGCAACAGAAACTTAATTGAGTTTTGAATGTGTAGTGTGTCATAATCAGGTAACTAGATGTGATGTCATTATATAACCAGCTGATGGGTGGAACTCTGGCAGCAGCAGTTTGTTCTTTGTTTTTGTTTTTCTTTGGAATATGGTATAAAAGATCTATGTCAGTTAGTTCAGTTGTTCAATTGTTAGCTGTACAGTTCAGTTAGTGTGTAGTATCTCATCTTGCCTTGTGGAAGTGAGCATCTCAGCAGTACATCTTGCCTTGTGATACTAAATGAGTTAACTAGGGACAGTTTCTCTTTAGTTCAGTTAGGAATAATACAGCGAGATTAGTTTAGTATTATTTTTTGCTGCATCTGTGAGATTCCATCCAACTGTGTTATTTTTATATTTCCTGTGACTGAAAAGTTTGTTGTTTATTGTAAATAAATATTAAGTATTCTCCTGTTTTCTATTTTATTATCCATTATTAAATAATTTTATGCCTTTTCATTGTGGCTGGTCTTTTAGACAATACTTTTAACTTCTTGAGAGTACTTGTGCTTATTTTAGTGACGGTGTGGCCACTCCAATATACCTTACTGCTTCGGTCACACTGTACCATTTGTATCAGTATTAAGTTGACACAGTATAATTAGTTACCCTTTGTCAGAGCCTTAGAGTATTTGACTGGTGGTGGCAATCTACCTTGTAGTCTGGAAAGAAGGGACATAGCTGGTGAATCTGTGTCAGCCTTTCCCAGTTGCATATGTGTGTGTGTGTGTGTGTGTGTGTGTGTGTGTGTGTGTGTGTGTGTGTGTGTGTGTGTGTGTGTGTGTGTGTGAAAAATCAGATATCAAGGTGTGTGTGTGTGTGTGTGTGTGTGTGTGTGTGTGTGTGTGTGTGTGTGTGTGTGTGTGTATGTGTCAGATACTTGGAATTGGGACACGGTACTCCAAAGTGAGTCTTGTTTGGGATCTGGAGAGACAGAGAGTCTAGTCCCAGTAGAACGTGCTCCCTGTGTGCTCTCGAGGGAAATTGTGCTTGATGCAGAGAGCTGCATTTTAAATAATGAGTAAATCCATTTCTGTTTTTAGTGACTGCCTCTCACCAGTATTAGTGGTGAGGATTGAGGCTCCATGATTATTGGCTGGGACTCAGTCAGGTTTAAACTAAAACCAAATGATGTAAGTTCCAGAATAATGTCCTTCTAAAGTCCAGTTTGTGTCTTAAGCACAATATGACATTGATTGCATATGGAAGAGATATAGGATAAATGTTCTTTTACAGTGTAGAAGGTATTCAATTATCAATTTTGACACAGTATAACAATCAACACATTGACAATAGACCAAAATTTATGGTATTGTCCATACAATGCAGGCAGTGTTTCCAATGGCATATGCATACAGCATGTTTTAGTAACATTGGCAGTGTGACCAACAAAGAAGCATTGTTTTTTTTGTGATAAATGGAACTATTTGTATATGACTTTTGAGGAAGTAATTAAACAGACAGTTTACAAGGGTTTCATTCCTTATAATTAACTCCAAAGACCACACCTTTTGCCTCATTATTCAGTACTCTACATGCTTACTTTGTAAATGTCATGCCTCCCAGTCCAAGACCATGCCTATTTGTATTCAGCCCTTGACATTGGCTTTTGTTGTTATTCATTTAGTAGGGTATCTGTAGCACTAGACTAATATTACAATTTAATTAATGCCACTTAACTCTGATCAACTGTCATCTAAATGGCAGAAATGTTTCCATGACTCATTATTTCATAAGTAAGTACTAGGCTAGCTGCCCTTGCAGGCCATTTTAAGCCTAGCCAGGTTTTCCTTTTTGTGGTTAAAATAACCTTTCTCATTTGGTATACATTGGCCTTACCCATCCCATGATTCCCATATCGATAATTAATATTACCCCTAATTAGAATATCTAGGATCATACCATAGACAATTTGAGGGGACCCATGCATGGGATCAAGTATTTGGAGCTGTCTCTATCCATTAGTAGTATGAAGGAAGCCCTGGGGTAAATTTTCTGTTTCCCATCAATAGATTTAAGTTGCACTTGAATATGGACAGGGATGAACTTTGTTTTATGTTGATGGGAAGTCTGTTCTAGAGCAGTCCCTATTGATATTTCAAGACATAAAATTCTGGAAATCAGAAGCATGTCACACTTGACTTGACTTAACTGTAATTTTTTCAGGAAAATCCAACACCACTATAGGGGCTTCACTCCTTGTATTTGTATATTCCACCATGGGGTTGCTGTACCTCTAATAAAGGCTAAAATCACGCTTAAAAAGAAGTGTGACTTTCATACTTTTAACAAGTTGCAAGTATGTGACTGGGAATTTTTATTAACATGCATTTTTCATTTGTTATTTCTTGTCTACAGACCTAGTCTGTAATCCTGAGAGCTCACATATGTATACAGCATTAAAGAATGTCACACATTGGATTCTTAAAGATGTTTAATAAAAATCAGAGAATCCTACGTTTAATAGTGGTAGGGTAGGGGGTATTATTTGCTTCCTGAATACCAGCCAATGCTAAGTACAAAAAAATGTGGTTCAACCCCATATAGTGTCTGTAAGAGTGTGTAAAAATCTATCTGATGACTGCCTGTAGATCTGCTTATAAGTTTGCATCTTACAGCAGAAGCATTACTTTGACAAAATATGTGCTTGTAAATCTATCAATGTAAGAACTTATTCTCGGCTTCAACTTCAGTTTAACTGCTTAAAACTAAACTCATTCCAAAAATGCAAACAAAATACAGAAAATGATAAATAAATAGTAATTGTTACCATTTTAAAGCATTATCTGAGAAAATCCATTTGGAGTAAGGATCATTTGCAAGCAAGTAAAAACAACATGAGCCAATAAAATATGACAAAACTACTTCAAAGACATAATCACATTATGTACAACCAGAAATAGGCTGTCAGTGGTTTTAAAACATGCCCAAACCTTTGTATGCTAAATGCCAATGAGAAGATATTAAACATTTAAAATCCAGTCCTTTACATGTAGACAATATAGTCCAGCACCAGCAACTAGCAGGACTTCTTTAATATCCATGGAAGTAATCGAAACAGATATCATATCCATAGAAATATGATCCCTTAACAATACAGAAAGCAAACAGTAACTTCCAATGCTGTCAAGTGTCCCTGTTGTGGTACCCAATGGTCAGACAAAATTAAATGACTGTTTTGTATTCCCAGAAGTTACAAGAGTACATTAATAGCCATGCAACCAGGAGAATTAGAAAAATAAAAATCACACGTGGTCAACTATAAGTCCAGGGTAGAGACTCCATTTGAAGGAGTCCACTGTAAGACTGTTAACATTGTATAAAGTTAATAACTTCTATAACTGTTAATAATTACAGCATCAGCAGAAAATGACACAAAGCTCAAAACCTCAGTATGTAAAATAAAAGACCAGAAAAGTCAGATGTCTGTCTGTACTGTGAGCATTCTACACTGTAGCAGCACGCACAAATTACTAAACTATTAAAAAGCACAGAATATACATGTGACATTGCTACAAGAGTCCCACAACACTGCAACCTATCAAAATGAGGATACACTCATTCTAAGACTTAGGAAGTACAAAGCAGTAAAACGGTACAAACAAAAATAATACAGAGTATGTCTGAAGCTGTAATAAGCTTAAACATTTTACTGCTTTTCCAAAACAAATTGAATGAGAACTTAGCCAGGTTTCATTAAAGCTGTATCAGTTTATAAAATATGGATGATTGTTTAGAAGATAAAGTGAAAGAAGCTGTGTTTTACTTACTTTTTCATAAAGTCCAATTTGTGAAAGAAAATATTTATTATGGTATACAAGTTTAGTTACCAGTATGCAAGTGTGCTTTAGTTTTAAAGTGAAACTAAAATTTGTCTCACAAATGTACCTACTGTTACAAAGTCTAATGTTACTTGAAGATCTTGAGGGAGGTCAAAGGCTATAGTGAGACAATTTAAGTTGCACCATTTAAAATGTTGTTTAAGAAACATTTTTCTAAGAGCTGTTTCACAAGAATATTGAAAGAATTTTAAAGTACTATTTAATTGTGGATTAAAAGTCCTTTTCTCGCAAATATAATGCAATCATTAAAGTGTTTAAATTTTTTTAAATTTTATTTTTAGTGCATCTTGACTTACAGTGAATGGCAAGCTTTAATGGAATTACAGAATTGCAATTTCACTGGAATAATGAAGGTCAGCAAGAGCTGTGGATTTGCAATAATAGCAATATGTCTATTAAATTAATTTGTTGTCGGCTGATGACACTTGTTATAAAAAAGGTTATAAAAAGGGTGGTAAATTAGAAGTGCTTAGGAATTTTAAAAGGATAGATGATACTTATTAGATTTAATGAATCACAAGTTTATGATTTTTCTCTGTGTGAGGATTTATAGTGGAAAACCCAAAATTATGTAGACTTTTTGGAATACCGAAGAGACATATAAATACATTGGATCCACCATTAAGACCATTAGTGGCAGCAGACTTTTCAAAGACTTAACCTCTATCAGTTTATTTAGGTGCCTTATTAAATCTGGTGGTACATGACAGTGAGTTCTGTTTGAAGGACTCTGGATTGTTTGGACCAGTTCAAAAATGCATATTGACTGGTAAAGAAACTTACCTTATTAGACTGGATATTGAACCTCTTTATACATTAATTCCTCAATACAAAGGCATTTAGAAATTACCTGACCATGTACACCAAGTTTTGTAACACAACTATTAATTTTTGCTTGTTATTGGATTTGTTATTAGTAATATGTGTTTTATGTCTGAAGAAAATAATTTTCAACAGTGCCATCATGGCACCTGTTTTGCAAACTTGATGTTAAGTTGGTGGGAAAAATATTTTTAAGCCAAAAAATGAGTAGTCTAAGTGTGTTTCTTTTCACAAAAGATACATTGATGATTTGCTTATGATTTGGAATGACACTTGTGGTAATTTTAATATGTTTTACAAGAAATTAACTGGAATACCAGCTTTCTTAAATTCACTATTAGTGAAACTGGTGAAGTATTAGATTTTTTCAGATTTGAATATTTCTTTGAGTGTTATTAATAAGAGCTTTTATAATAATATTTACTGGAAACTAATAGGAGATTTAGGGACAGAATCAGGGAACACATTTATGGTATTATGAATGGCATTGTTACCAGTGCTTTAGCAAACATGCTATTGCCCATGTTTCGACACATTCTTTTAAATTTTTGGCCATAGACGTGATAAAAATGAGTGAGCATAAGGGTGATATTGAGAAATTAACTGAAATCATGGAAGTAAGATAGATTACTAGATTAAGAGCTGATATAGAAAAGGTTTAAATAACAAAGACCCATTGAAACCTATCCTTGGAGCTAGAACACTTCCTAAATGAATTTTTTATGTATATATTTTTATTTGTTTGATATATATTTATATATGTTTGTATTTGGATTTATATGTGTAGATATGTGGATTAGGTGACTATTTATGTATAAATTGGTTGATATATTGGATATAGTGTACTGTCCTTTTATATAGTCGTAACATTGCTAGTATGATGTCTTAGAGATGATTGGTGGATGGATTTTTGATTCTGTTTATTGACTGGCAGAAAGATGTATAAGTGTTTCTATATAAATGACTTTTAACTCTGTTTTAAATGTGTGAAGAAACAGTTTGTGAATACTGCATAAGTGCTAACACATTTAATTAAAATTGTGGTGATTTTACTATGCTTCTTGCATTTACTGGAAAAACTATCATTAATAATTACTTGTATCTTACTAGTCAGCACCCCCATTTTATGAAATGCAGTGTAATAAGAGGGCAGTTCACTAGACTGAGAAGTGTGGTTAGGGATGATAGTATATTTGATGAAGAATGTCTTTATTTGAAATATAATCTTACTAAAGGAGATAAATAAATAAATAAAGAACTATACTAATGATAAGACTAACAAAATCTGCAATGAAATTAAGATTAAGTGACACTGTTTCTCAGTCAATTTTATTGAGTGGCTTTAAGCAGAAATCTAAAATTGAAGAAAAAAATCATTACTAGATCATTTCTAATTCCAGTTAGCAGACACATGAACAATATTAAAGAATTCACTGTTGATAATTGGAAAATAATAACAGGTGATTATGATTTAGGTCCAGATTCCTTAACAGCCACACTAAGCGCTGCTATTGTGTTGGTGACACAGATAGCAAGCTATATATGGTATTCATTAAATGACTCTACACATTGTGCACAGCCTTAAAACAAAAATAAATTACAGAATATGGTAATGACAGCATAATGAACTGAAATACATGCTAATTAACCAATCCTACATGGTGGAGTTATTCAGAAAGCTATGAAGCAATTGAATACACTCAGTATATTTATTTGCCTTGAACACCAAAACTCTTTGGAATACAAGTACCATTATACTTAGAAAAAAAATGTTAGCAGTTGCTGCAGATATCAGTATGCTGTATGTGCACCAGGATTTAAATCATGCTAATGCAGCTGCTGCTGCTGCTGACAGACCTCAGACAAGAAGAAGAAGGAGGGTGTTTAGACCCCATTTGATTTATCATGGACTGCATAATACAGAAATAGCTGACCAATGCAAGGTGTACATGAAAAACTGAAGGAAATATATAACCTCTGCTGCCACCACCTCATGCCCCATGGAAATCTTGGAAAACCCATCCCAGTGGAAACAAAGGTATGTGTAACATTACATATACTAGATACTGCTACTTTCCAGAAATACCCAGTTGATATATTATGGGTGTCACAGGCATCAGAATCTAGAATATTACATCAGTTTTGACATGTAATGCTACTACATGCAAGGGATCACATCTGTTTCCCATCCACCCCACAGCAGAGAGCAAGAACCATGCAGGAAGTGTTGGGGGCAATAGATTAGATACACAGAAATAAAAGTCCTACATAGTGAACAGGAAAGGGTGTACATCAATAGGAATTGTTTCTACTCTATAAACTGTCAGGTTGCCTGTAATGCCCAAGGGATCATCTACAATGTCCGTGCAGGTAACCAATGAAGTTTTCATGACTCACGCATATGACACACTTGTCAGCTGTACACCAGATTTGCTAATGGTGGCATTCCTCAAGGGCATCTAGTGGGCAATGCAGGTTATGCACTTGAGCCCTTGCTCATGACACCGATGAGTAACCCACAAGACAGTGAGCAAGGATACAAGGAGGCCCATGCTCAAACTAGGAATGTCATAGAAAATATGTTCAGATTGCTCAAATCAAGGTTACGGTTTCTATACACATCAGGAGATGCACTGCAGTACAACCAGAGCACCTCTGCTGAAATAATTATAGTCTGTGCCATGTTATACAATATAATTCTCAGGAAACAGCTTCAACAAGGTCAGCAAGGGGCAAAACCACAATTTCAAGGACCACAAGCAGGGCCAGCAGCAGCAATAGTAGATACAGATGAGGACCGTGAGGGAAAAAAAAATAGCTGCAGATGGTGCTGGCAGATTGAGGCATGCACAGTATGCCCTGGCTATGGCGAAGAGGCCAGAGATAGCAGACACAATCACTATTAAGTCAAAGCCTAAGATCTTACTCACATACATATAGGAAAACTGTTGCCTGCCATTCTCCACAACTTTTACTTAACTATAATGGCTGTGTTCTGATAGCATCATACAGGGACATGCCCCAAGGATACAGTTGTTACATGTAGTAAAGACAAGGGTAAGTATGTAACCTGTAACAAAAATATGAAGGTTACATAACAGAATAATCTCATATGGAAATATGTATATGCCCCTAATTTGTCTGAGATGTACATTTATGTCAGTAATATTTCATCTGTCTAAATTTTTGCAATATACAGTTACATATTCTAATCAGTACTGTCCATCAAGCATTTCAATTGACTAATGTCTATAAAACATAGAACAGGTCAATTATACCCTCATTTGATCAACTATATCAGGAAGCAAGACTGAAGTGCCTAATGCTTCCAATGCTGTAATGACTATACTAACTGAAATACAATAAGGCTTAGTAATTATACAAGCAAACATTCACAAATGAGTAGGAACAAGAAATCAATACATTTTCTTCTACAATGCACATCCTCAATAAGATACAAGTGTATTAGCTAAACAGTTACTTTTTTATAGTGCAGAGCCAGCCCTGTCAACACTTTGAGTATGCAGATGAGGTGTTAAATCATTAGTATTTCTGAATACCACAATCTGCACTAAGTGGAGGGAAGGTTAACATGGTGTAAGGAGCTACACAAGTTCATTCACACACCTAGCACTGCAAGGATGAGCAGAGAGAAGTGTTGCCTGCTCATGGCTTCAAGGTGTCTATGATTAGTTTAACTGCAGGAACAATCAGTGTTTCATGGTCTCTCCTTTTTGATGCACACTTAATGAGGGTGTGTCAGGGAGATGAAACTTACCAAAAAGTATGTAAGTATATTGACTGAGTTTGTAGAACAACATTTCTAATATTCAAATGCTGTTTTATTGACCAAAGTTACTGTTTCTTATTAAGAAATGTGCATATTTAAGGGAGTACATTAAGCACTGATACAGATAACATGTGCAATAAAAATAAGATAGGATTGCTCTCAGGTAAGCACAGATAAGGAAATGAGGCACCATAAAAGATAGACAGGAATATGACAGCAGTGTTTGCACTCTATGTTTAATATTGAATGGGTAAATGGGATCCTAATTGTTTTCAATATCCCAAACATCCGGACATTTATTTGCAAATGAGAAAGGACAACTATCATAACTTGTGGTTGGTTATGTTGAACTTTTAACATGACTTGATACAATGTCATATTCTGAGTATATCTAAACACTTTTCTCCTTGCTAATATATGTCATTGTATGTGGCAAATATGGGAAAAAATATTAAATGATTTTCCTTAATACCCTGGTTTGATGACTCAAAACCAAGCAGGTTCTTGTTGCAAGATAAAAAAGTTGATTAAACATCAGAAAAGTATATTTATGTGTTTCAAAATGTGTGTTTTTATTTTTCCCTTTATCGTTTGCACACCATTTGGCATTGTGCTCTGTTGACTGGCAGCATTCAGTAGCAGTGAATGGCAGTTAAAGTTAACTTCCCAAAGTAAAAACTGTAATCTACTGATTACTAGATATTCACAAGAAACAGTATGTTCCTTCACATTATTATCCAAAGCAATTTTTATGAATGCTTTAGAAAGATATTGCCTTCTGCATTTGCACTGTCCTTGGTAGTGAGAAATTAACTTTCATAGCTTAAGGAAAAAAGTGAAAAAATTAGTTTAGATTGCCTTATGTAGCACAAACCAACCTGGCAGCATTAGGTGGATGTCAACACTTTGGATAGTAATCAGTGAAGAAAATACACCTGTCAGATAATATTCTCTTTGGCTCAAGGAATAGATGCAGTGAGCTTAGAGAAACAGACAGCTGATGCATATTTTAAATCCATATAAATGATAATTTTACAGAGGGTTGTCTGAATACATATTTAATAACACTTTGTGATACTATTATGTTGTTTCAGAATCAACTATTGTTAGTATTGCTAACACCATGTGATCTGTTGTCTGTCCATTTATTTGCCATTAACTATAACGTTTGACAATATGCTCTGCAAATTACATTTCTGATGTTGCAATGAGTTGTGAGAATGATGAATGTGCCATTTGAATGCACTTCTTGCTGTGGTCATTGCTCTCTCTCTCTCTCTCTCTATATATATATATATATATATATATGGGTTCCAGTCAGAATTTCGAAGCTTCAAACTTCAAATCTCATATGATAGAAGATCATATGTTTGAAGTTTTAAAACTTTGAAAACCTGAACAGAGATCAGCATACAGTGTGGACCGGGAGATTTCCCTTGTGCTCGCTCTAGTGCAATCTCGAAGTTGGTATATTTAAATTGCGGGGGGTGTGGGGGGTGCAGGGGGTGCAGGGGCTTGCCTTTGCATACATGGTTGCCATGTGTTGGGTGGTGTTTCTGGGGGGGTTCACAATTTCGAGATTCCAAGATCTCGAGATTCTGAACTGGAGATTTTGGTATTTCAAAATTGTGAATGGAATCCATATATATATATATATATATATATATATATATATATATATATATATATATATATAGTTCCCTATCAGAAGCCTGAAACACTATAAGCCTGAAAATCAAAATCCTGAAACCAAAAGCCTGAAAATTCAAAATCCTGAAAACCCAAAATCCTGAAACTCAAAATCCTGAAAACACAAATAATGCTAATATGTCACTATAAAGACACTAATATCTACCAACTGACCCTGACCCTAACCCTAACCCTAAGGTCCGTCACTATTGCACACTCACCTGACCCGCGCCCTAACCCTAACTCACTTAAACCGCCCTAACCCCAATATTTGTCACTATTGCATACATGCCTAACCTGCTCTAACCCTAACTCACTTAAACCGCCCTAACCCTAACATAAAACCAACAAGACACTTACCTGAACCCAACGCATGACCTAACACCACAGGGCTAACAATAGCAAAGCCACAATGACGTCAGTATGTCCATTTTGTGTTTTCAGAATTTTGAGTTTCAGGATTTTGGGTTTTCGGGATTTTGAATTTTCAGGCTTTTGGTTTCAGGATTTTGATTTTCAGGCTTATAGTGTTTCAGGCTTCTGATAGGGAACTATATATATATATATATATATATATATATATATATATATATATATGTAGTTTTTTCTCTCTCATATATTTTTGTCTAATGCCTTTTCCATTTACTCTTCACTTGGCAGCATGAAAACATGGTTCACTGCCTAAGGAAAAAAGTGAAAATTTTAGTTTGGGCTGTCTTATGCAGAGAAAACATACCTAGTGTATTTGAATGGCACTCAGCACCTGGATAGTAATGACTGCAGAAAAGGCACTTGACAGATGTCCAACTCTGGCACAAGGTGTAAATTAATGGAATTGAGAGAAATAATGCATGCAGTGTTGTTTGAATCCTCTTTAGACATCACATTTCAATTATTTTTAATTTGTAATTTTTTTTTTAAATGTGTATTTGTATACAGCTTTGTGGCTCACAAGCATCATTCACTACCTAAGGAAAAAAGTGAAAAATTTAGTTTAGGCTGCCTTATGTATCGCAAACATGCAAACCAATGGTGCACTTTCATCAGACCTCTGGACAGTGCTGAGTGACTAAATTCCACACCTCAGATAACTATCTTTGTGGCACAATGTGTAAAGGAAGTGAAATGAGACAAATATGAGAGGTGATGCCAGGTTCAAAAACAGTTAATTATTAATTTTACAGAGAGTGATATGAATACATATTTACACATGTTGTTTTGTATTACCATCTTGGTGTGTAAAACTCCACTTTTCCCAGTACTGCTGACAGCATGTGAGCTGTTGCCTTTCCACTTTCACATCATGCCATTAATGTGTTCAGTAACTTTCTCTGTGGCACAAGGTGTAAGTGCAGTGATCTTAGATAAAGAACATCAGCAATTAATGGTTCAAATCCAGTGGATGGATACTTTTAGAAAATATGTCAGAATCCCTATTCTCAAATTTTTGATTAAGACTGCAAAAATAAAGGCAAATGATAACGTTAAAGCAATATCAGTGATGCTTGCAGAACTAAACTTTTCTGTTTAGCATAAATCATTATTGCTTCACATATAACATCACACTAATGTGTGTACAGTTTCACAAGGATTGTATAAACATGATAATGATGACATTTAATTTTAAAATGCACTTGCATATGTATGACGGGCACAACACTGTTGTTATAATTATCATGACTCATTACATTTTCTAACTATGTGTTTAGGACAATTATGTCTTGTGAAGTATGTATGTAACATACCCCAACCTGTATTACTCATCTCATTCAACTGCATCAATCTGAAATATGTTTACAAATAGAAATATTGACTTTTACAAATAAAGCATTTTACATAGGAATGCATTCACAGGACTACTTAAAGTCACACATATACAGGTTTCTCTGAACTGTACCTCCATTCATTCTGAAATGAGTATATCTCTGATTACTATGCTTAAAATGGAGTTATGTTGTGGCAATGTGAATTAATAGGCTAAGTTTGAATTTGTGCATGCTTTTTCCCATGGGCTTGATTTCCTTCTGGTACAACAATTTTACAGGCATGTCTGGCAGTGGAGATAATGGTACTAAATTCAGAGCACAGAGGCGGGTGTTGAGGAGTCCAGGATATTTGTAGCACTCCTCATTAAGTTCTACAGCTGTATGCTGCTGCAGGAGGATTATTCCCAATCTCAGTATAAGGCTGAGACTTGGAATAACTTAGCCAAGTCTGTTTTCAGTGCAACTGGCATTCTACACATTGGAGAACAATGTCATCATTACTATAGTCACCTTAAGCAGTGAAAGCAGAACCTTCTAAACTGATCGGTGGCAGGATTTTGGAACATAATCACCCCTCAGTTTTGTAGGTATACTGACTCATAACTAGTCTATGATATGGCATTAACTATTTAGACAGCCAATGCAGTTACTCATTATGCTTTCTTATATATTTATTTTCTTTTTGTGCTGTAAAGCTGCAGAGGAACTAGCTGGAAATTTTGAGGTGCACCAGGAGAGATTTATTCACCTCAAAGAGTCATGGGGTAAGTATGACTCAGGTCCAAATTCAAGCCAGAAAATTATTTTCAGTCCCTCAATCACTAGCATCTTGAGAAGGCATACATTAACCTTGATATCAAGTATGCATGCTTTCAACAATAACTCCTGCTGCTTGAATTAGGAAATGAGAACACCATGTAACTGTGTATGTGGGTTCAATACCCAGAAGCACCAAGTAGTTTTTATTACAGGACAGTATTTCTAAAATATTAACAGCAATAATATGTTGGGAATAATTCAAATATGGTAATTGCAATTATTACATTTGAATGCATGTGCCCTATCCATCATAGGGAAATAATGACTGTTCTTTCTTATATTCTAGCAGAGAGATTTCTTTATTTTATGACACATTCATACTTTAACATCATATATGGATGTGGCAAAGGTGTACAATCCTAAATTATCATAATTGTTTATGTATTCCCCCCCAAATTGTATTGAATAAATAAATAAATGTGACATGCCATTGATCAAGTTATCTTTTTTTATCTCCCACCCTATCTCTCCTATCTCTCCCTCCTTTTTGTTTTGCTTTTTTGTATTTTATAATTTATTAACATTCTTCTATTTCCATACCTTTACAAAATTTGCTTAAATCCACTATGTTATGGCAATACAGAGTAAAGGCAGACTAAAGGCAATGCTGTGACACAGTTAATGTAACAGTTCTTAGGCTGCTGGATGTAATAAAATAGGAGTCCCTGTGTGGCATATTGAGATAATTATCCTACTTGTAGATTGATATTTTTGCATAGTGACATGGGTTCAGTTACAGCTCTAGGTCAATTTATTAATTCACGACATTTCATAATCCTATCATATATTTACCTGCAAATGTCTGTATTTCTCTTCATATACACCATTTCATTAACATACCATTTGAATAGTACAGCAAGGCATCATTTGCAAACACACTGCTGCTCCAACAGGGAAACTTATTAAGCAACCATATTTCTCCCTATAGCAAGTACTTTATTGTACAGAGTATGATAGATTAATGATGATTTAATAAGTAAGAGTAACACGCCATACAGATATGCTTCAATTGCATTATTATAAAGTTGAAAAGCAGTAATTCCTTGCTGGCATAAAAAGCTAGTGCTCACATGTAAGAATTATTTTTTGACTAATTTAAAGGGTTCTAATATAGCCATTAGCTAAGTATTATTGACTGTTTTTGTTATATTATTTTATATGTACCTGTTGGCTACATATTCTTATGACCCACAATTATCCTTCTTCTGTCATAATCTACTGTGTCCCTACCTCCATTTCACCCTGTTCCTGTATATTCTCCCTTCCATATAAAATTTCTTCCACCTCTGTATTTGCACAATGTCTGGCACTGGGCAACAAATGCAATTAAGGCTAAATGGAAGTTCACAGCTTAAGGCAATATCTTGGAATTTTATTGCCTTCAGCCACATTACTCTGTCATGCTTTGTGCCACTGGGCTTAGCTATGTTTATTCAGTTTAATGTAAATTTCAACAATCTGATGAGATGGATGTACAGATTACAGTGGGTTGATATGCTAATGAAGATGAATGCATGCATTCAAGTTTGCTGAAATCAGCTGACAAATGTAAACTGTCAGATGTATGGCTTCCAACATGGTATGCTTAGATAATATTCAGGTATAAAGGTTTTTCTTGGAAAGCTCTAAAGATTCAAATCAGAATGGATGGAAAAATATAAATGCTGGCTACACCTCTCCTTAACACATGCTTATCCTGCTGCTATATTAATGTGCCTGCTAATTATTGTGAAGACTGTCTTCTGCACATCTTTCTGTGATAGTTGGCACAGAGCAACAGAGAGTGCTGCTAATTTCCATTCTAAGTTCAGGACTTCAAGATATGATTATGTGTATTTTGCCATCGTCAGAGCAATTCAGCTTGGTAGTGCTGCTCTTCTGTCAGAGAGTAAAATAAGAAAAAGAAAATCAGATTATTACTTTAGTTTGCACAACATTTGTATGTCAGTATTCATTTTGTCAACAGATCGTCTTTATTTTAGAGTAATGTAGACTCAATTAATTCAGTAGGTTAATGTTTGACTGCTCTCCAGTGGTTACACTTGCAACTGTCTTACAATTTTGTTTAACCTGTTGCTGCATAATCCATCACTATTATTCTGCAGCCCACTGTCCTATGTAAGAGTTGTCGGTTTGTCTTTTCAATGCATATTGTGAAAGCATGAAACACGACAACTGTGCAGCTATTCCAGAATGAAGTGACAAAAAAGTTTGATTGATAATCCATTGGGTTGCAACTGTGAATCTCTATGGCATCCCAAACTGCAAAACAGGTACATGTCCCTCACAGAAATGCAATGTACATGGACAGTATCTGAATCTTTAATTGTTAAATTGTCCTGTGTGCATATATGCATTTGCTCCAAAACATCTGATGCACGGCATCAAACAGTGGATGTTCGACACGTACAAGTGTGCTTTTTCATATTCTTCCATTCAAACTTCTCCTGTAGCTCTTGCAACTAATACTGTGTGCTCTAGATTGTGTAACTAGATGGTAAGGAGATTCGATGTGCATATAATGCTTGGTGCTGTATCTGCTTCATATGAGGAGAATATATTTAACTTTACTGTACTTTACTGCAAGTCTTGTATATTTCTTTTGTATAATGAAAAAGTAGAATCCGGTCTGGCAGCAAAAGAAAACCTTTTAATTAGAATAATCCAAAGTACAATAAGTAAAAAGCAATAATCCAGGTAAGCGCTTTCATTTGTCACACTGACAAACTTCTTCTGACAGTGTGACAAACGAAAGCACTTACCTGAATTATTGCTTTTTACTTATAATAATTTGGATTATTATAATTAAAAGGTTTTCTTTTGCTGCCAGGCTGAATTCTACTTTTTCATTTTACTTGGTTTCGTGTGACTCTTATTGCAGGTTATATTTTGTTTGTATAATTTTTGTGTAAATTTTGTATAATCTCTATATGTGGAGCTTTTCTTCCCGGGCCTCTATAAAAATGGGTCTTATCCCAGTCAGACTTTCTGGGTAAACAAATGCAAAATCAATCAATCAATCAATCAATCAATCAATCAATAAATGAACTTTGCACACATCCTGATATCAGTGCACTCTTACTATAACTGTTAGACTTCTCCTGTGGTACGTGTGTGTGTGTGTGTGTGTGTGTGTGTGTGTGTGTGTGTGTGTGTGTGTGTGTGTGTGTGTGTGTGTGTGTGTGTGTGTGTGCAATGTTTTGTGCTGTATACACTTTCCCTGAGGGGCATTCATTTCACTTTACACACAGGTCCCTCATCCCACATTTTATGGATACATCTTCTCTGCAACACACTGATGAGGTCATCCTGACAAAAGTGCACACTCTGTCTCTCTCTTTAAGAGTCAGATTTCTTCTGTGGTGCTTGCAACTAATACTGTGCTCTACAGTTTGTGTAAATAGGGAGTTTTGATGCTCACTGTGGGGAACTTGTATATGTGCATGCTTGTGTATGTGTGCCGGAGGAATAGAGTCAGGTGAGCATGTCTTCTAATACAGCTGTGCTCAATGAGCTTCTATTCTGGAGAATGATTTTAAACTGCTAGATAACTCCACCACCCCCTTATACTACCTTTCACTACATCTTTTGTGCAGCATACTGATGAGGTCATTCTTTCTAAAGTGCTTTAAAAGTCAAACTGCTCCTGTGGCACTTGTGTTTCTTACATTATTCTCTAGAATATATAAATAGTTAAGTTGGAGGTTCAACTATAGCAGTTAACTTCTATGACTGTGTGTGTGACTGTAATTGAATTTGGGATTGGTTTACACAAATTTGCAGTGGCAACATTTACAACCACAGATGGCTGTAAAAGTCATTTTACCAGACACAACTCCTTGGCAATACACTGCTTATGTCATCCCTTTATAGATGTTGTATGTTTCACTTGAACTCACTATTCTCCTGTGGAGATGGTTCCTGATAATATGCTGTCTACATGGTGTAACTAGATAAGTAGGTGGTTTGAGTCAATCTTGCTTAAATAGTATCACTATGATTACTGTCATATACTGTTGGCTGCCTCACAACTAGCTTTATGTATACATCCTCTTATGAGATGTACTTACAGTAGCACAGTATTAAAATAGCAAATCCTAGTATCATTGTGATCTTAGGCAGTTCAAATCCCTCTATTACTGCTCAGCTATGTTATGTCAGTCTTATTGTGATTGTACATGCTGCTAGCACTGTTGCCAGTTGTGTATTCATATAGATGATGATTCCTCTTACAAAAAGCTATCATAATTTCTCACATAGCAATGTTTTTATTCAGAGTAATGATGACATATGATTACATTTTCCTTAAATAACATATGTAGGAAGTGTTATCCTCTGGAATAAGGGAATAAAACAATATGCTGTCTGTTGTTGACATACTTTAGGAAGTACAGGCACACACATATCTCTTGCAACAATACCATGATGTAATGCCTTGACAAACCAACATGTCTCATGATTGTACTGACAGTTATGCAGTGGTGCAGTCATAGGTTCATACTAGGCTAATGACCACCAAGGTCTTTACAAGTCTAGTCGTGCAACCCAGTCCCATACAATATCATGTCATCCTGTAAAGCATCACGTATTTTCTGTTGCCAAATGCTCATGTATTCAACATCTGCATTCAGTGCCTGTTAGCATTGTTGGGCATTATACTGCAATGCTTGAATGGCATCTACCACAGTTATAAGTGGGTGAGGCCTCCACCATCCCTTTGATCATTGTTTATGACACATACATATGATGTAATAAGTTAGCATGGCTGGAGTATCACAGTTGTTTGAAGACTTCCACTGTGATGAATGTGGTTCATTGAATTCCATTAGTCATATAACTTGCTGTTCAGCTCCTCAAAGGTTAACATTATATGAATATAGTAATGTTACAGAAACACTACTGTATATAGCTATTCTTGTCCATTTTTATGTTGGACAATGATCTATCATTACAGGTTGTGATTGCATGCCACTAAAATGATTATTCGAGGCATATCATGCTATGAGTGCTCTTGTGGCACATGCATTTAGTACTTTTTTGTGCAGCAAACTTACACATATAGACTGTGGTTCAATTCTGACACAGTGTTTGTAATGCATGATGGAAACAGCTTCCTTTTAGCAGTGATATTGTACTGCTCACTGCTGTGTGAACAGTAGCATGTATACCTCCTTTTCAGTTGTTGTTGTTTTTCTTTCAGCTTTTCCTGGTTAGGGGTCGCCACAGTGGAAATCCGGTCCGCTAATGATTGACAGTAGATTTTTACGGTGCTGAGGAGTCAGCTCGATACCCAACCTTCAGCAAAGGCATGCCCATTCATGCATGTCTTTCGAACACTACTCGACCAAGGGGAAGACATGCAGACTCCACACAGGAGGTGCTCCAGCCGAGAATCGAACGGGAGAACCTCTTGCTGTGAGGCAACAACTCTACCGCTGCACCATCACGGCTTTTGTATACCTCCTTTTCAGTATTTTGACTAAATTTTATTGTTCATATTATATTCGTAACTCCTTCCTTAATTCACACATTGATTTCAATTATTTGTGAGATCCTCCATTGCTATCCGATGTGGCACATGCAGTTAATATAGAGGTCTGTGGAGAGCCTAGTATCATAAGCAGGGGTTTGAATCTGATAATGTGTCTGTCAGACAACTGTGTTGGACAGCACTGGCTTACACACAGACAATAGTCATAGCATAGTCAGAGGCCCACCTTTCTCAGGCTACTGTTCTATAAGGAAGGGCACCCATGCTCCTTATAATAGGAAAGTGCTGTAAGCCCTTCAAGTATGTTCTTCATGACACAACCAATATGTATATTTATGTAGTGCCCCTGATTGGTATGCATCTCTCTGATATCTGTCTTGGCAGGTCAAAAATGACATAATACAAATGATTATTATGTCATTCATTGCTCACAGGCATTACCTATTTCCAAAATAATTATTCTCCATATTGCATGTTGGGTTTATATCACATAATCGAACTTCCAAAATATCGAACACCATAAGCTCGAACTTGGAAGTTCGAAATGTGATAACATTGAACACTCAGAAAAGCAAATTTTTTCCCAAGGAAAAAATTTGCTGTTCTGAGAAACACACACACAACACAAGTACACCAAAAATTAAATAAGCCACACACATACACTTTACAAAACCCTACTTCTAAACCTACACTAAACCATACATACAGTACTACCTATCCACTTACCTTAACCCGCTCTCTAACCCTAAGGTCCGTAACTATCGCACCACAGTGGAGGAAATAGCAAAGCTGTGGAACAGTTCACCAAAATCTTGCCCTAGGCAAGATTTCAATGTTTCGTGGCTTTGCTATTTTCCACCTTCGATGTAGTGGTTTTGATATTGTATCATTCCAAGTTTTGAGACTTCGATGTTACAGTATAAACCCTGCATGTCTGCATCCAGGCATTTCTTTATTATTACATTTGTTTTGGTCACATTATACAGCTTAATGGCTAATAAGGGTTTCCATAAAACATTTCTTACTGCATGGCATGCTCCCAGATCATCAGAAACTGTAACTGGTCCTCTGTTATGGCACTTTCTTGTGTATTGGTGCTGTTGAATTGCTGTTATGTTACTATTTCCTGTAATTCCAGATAGGCATGCCTAATATAATGATGTATTTGATGTTTGCAAAATACCAGTGATAAACTTGAAATCACGAAATGCCATCCAACCTGTGTTGTCATTTGTCACTTGTGTACATTGAATATTATTACCGTTTGGCATTTACATGACTATACAACACACGCTTATCTATTACATGTTTATAGGTCATAAACACCTTTCCTATGGATGCCACTGGCATTCATTACATGCCCGTTTCTAATGTGTATGACATGACAGCTGTAAGGTTACTTTGGTCTTGTGTATACATGCTAAGATGGAGAATATAGCAGTGGTGTTGGCTTGAGTACATAAATTCCCTGTATATACATCTCATATGGAATAACTGCAGTCTATGCACACATCCCATATTGTATCTTCTGTCCTTGCTGACTATCTCACCTCAGGATTTTATTAACATGCATGTCACATTTTAACTCCCCTTTCTTACACTGCAGATAATATCCTTATGACATCCTTTATTAGCATGTTTTTTTCTATTTATTTGCATAACTTAAGTATTGTCCTTGACATTAATTATCATTACGTTTATGGCAGGATTTATGTTAGAAATGTTTCTTTGACACTTCAGCAGATTTGTCTGCAGAATATAAATACACTTTACCCATTTCCCCTCCCGTCTTACTTAACAATGTAGTACAACCATTATTATTTGTGTACAATTCTCCCATGTCACTTCCCCTCCTTCAGAATTCTTTCACTGTAGTTCCCCTTAATATTACTGGACTACAATGTGTGCTCATATATTAGGTTTGCCTAGAGGCAATTTGTTTTGTTTACATTGCTGGCCATAAAAATGTGCTTGCAAATGTGTATTTGCAATGAACAGTATGCATATTCAGTTAGCACCGCTGTTGCTCATGCTAACATACTTAAATCATGTAGGTTTAGTGTGAAGCCTACATGATTGTTAATGAATCTTTGGTTAGTATCTGCTATAGGAAATTTTCCAAAATTTGTTTATAAAAAACATGTAATAACTTTATTTTCTTAAAGAGATAAGAAAGTATGATTGAATATTAAGAAGTCAAAAGATACTTATTCATGTTGTGAATGTAGATGATGTAGGTTTATAAACACTGGTCTTAATGTAACAATTAAACATATCAATAGAGAGATTTTTAGACAGATATACTTGTAATTCAGCTGTGGTGATACACCTAGCATCTTGTGATATGTTTGATAGCTTTTAAGTAGGTAAAACTACTAGAAAGCTGTTGCAAAGAATTTATTAATATCAGTTAGCAATTATGAATAAGGACATAAAAATGTTTTAGTGAAACATGCATTAGTTTGCAAAGACTTTAGAAAATGTTATTTTTTTTTGTATTGGATCAACTTAAAGATGATCCATTATTAGGTGATATAACAAGCTGGAAGAAAAAGAAGTGCAATGGCAACTATCTTTAGCTGCCGCTAAGGTTCCAGTATAAATATTACATGTTTGTTAAAATCAAGGAGCCTGTGAATATTAAACTGTGTCACTGATTGTATAACGTATGTATTTGTTAATTATTAGTTTTTAAGGACATGGTAATAACTACTTTTTTAAGCAGTGGACATACTGTCAGTTGAGTTGTCAGGTAATTTTGTACAAATGTATTTGGTTATTTAGTTTCTAGTATTCTGATGTAGTTAATGGCTTTGTTAAAGGTGCTTAACATATTATATTTTTGTTGTATTGAGTGAGATTTCAGTGCTTACTTTAGTTAGTCAGTTGTTTGTTTTGCACTTTTACAGTGATTCATTTGTTTTTCCTCATTTATGGATAATATATCATACATATTTTTTTAATTTGAAGTTCTTAGACTGTTGCACATAAACATTACCTGTTTCAGCAGTCTGCTAATGTTAACACTAGTGGAGTGACAGTTTTAAATGTTATTGGCTAGGGTTTATTGGAAAGGGGATAGGCAAACAGGTGTCAGTAATTGATGAAATTGTGGCACATGTTCTAATAACTAATGACTTTGATATCACTTCCCCTGCATGCCAGTGGTTGTATGCAAACAAGCATTGAGGCAGTCCATTGGGAATGGTAACAAGGATAAAACTCAACCAGTGCCCAAAACTCCAATAGTGGCTGGTAAGGCTTACTATCAAAATGTTGAAGCAGGATCAGTCGAATGAGCATATCATCGACCCACGTCCGCGAAATGCCACAATGCCAAAGTCTGACATTGTCAAATTACATCCCAAATTTGACCTCAGAAAAAGCATTAATATAGGCTGAGATAGGGGCAAGCTTTATACTTTGACAACATCAGAGTTCCACATTGTCACCCTTCAACCTCTGGACTTCGTCCACATTTTGATAGTAAACCATTGATAATATGGTCACTTCAAGAAGAGAGCTAGGAGACAGTAAAATGTATGCCTGAACTGCAGCCACAGTTGTCTGAAGGTGATTTATTACTTCCTGAAGTAGTTTCTTTATGGGATGAAAAAGCTAATAGCATTTAGTCTAAACCACAGCAACAGTTGTTAGAAGGTGATGTATTTCCTTCTGAAGTAGTTACTTTATGGGAATTAAGGCTAAACCTGAGTCATATCTATTGAAGACTACCTGCCTTCTGTTAGCTAGAAAACTGGGGAGGTTTAAAAAAAAGGGAGAGGTAATGTGGCACAACTCTCTAATCTAATCCCAATTTCTAAGACTTGATGGAGGTAGTCTTGAAAGAAAGGTTGCTGTAGAGATAGTAGATTCTAAACATGGTTCTAGAAGGAGTAATGATATGGAAGTTGGTCATCTCCAAGACCTATCATTAGGCACTTCTAGTCATTGCCCATAGTGTTTCTTTTTTATGCCAAAGATTCATAAAGTGCACAGAAATGGGAGTTTAAACAAAACCTTTAGTCTTAAGATGCTGAAAAAGATAAAAAGTGCATTGCAAAGCTAGTGAGCACTGTCAAATAGTTGTTAAATCATGAGATAAAGCCAAGGTGTAGAGTGCCACATAGCTATGTGGCTCTAATAAGGCTATTATTGAAAATGTATATAATATATATATATATATATATATATATATATATATATATATATATATACCAGGTAAATGTGATTAAAATGTTCTACCCTGTCACCATAAAGTAAAAGAAAAATGGGTGAATTTGGTGAATTTGACAGGAAATGCACATTTTGTCTCTTTAATTTCCTGATGGTTACTCATAAAACAAACAAGTTTAGGAAGGCTGGAGATGCATGAAGAAAACCATAATGAACTCTACAGTGTTACTCCTGCCAAAAAATGTATAAAATCTGAACCAAGCTGTATTAAATTTATGACAAATAAAACATGCAAATAATTTGTTTGAAAGATTTAACTAAGCTGCACTGCGTTTGCCCATTTCAGTAAAGTATAATATATATGACAGAAAATGTGCAAAATGGTGAATAACTGCTTTTCCCAATGTGAAAATGTAGTGCAGTTTAAACAGAAAAATTATCTTTGCTTCACAAATGTCTGAACTAGTGTAGAGTCTAATTCTGCTTGGACATGTTGAACAAAATAAAAAAATATTTTCTTGTTTGGTATCTGGCTTGTTAAATTTTATCCTTCCCCCTTGGCCATGTAACTCTGAAGACAAGAAAGCATCTTCCAAAATTTGAGTCAAAGCAACAGACCCTGGAAATCCTCTGCGGGACTTATATAAACAGAGACAAACTTTTAATTGAAATCAGGTTGTTAAAGGACTTACTGCAGTTTACCTGCTGGTACATACTCTTGGGAAAGAGTTCAGCTTTTCATCAACTATGTGTATGGACTCTGAGAAGTTGTTCTGATTCTGAAAGCTAGGCACTAAGGGAACCATACTTATCTTGTTTTAATTACAGCAGTTAGAGAGTAGTTATCTGATAGGTGCTGTTTTCTGAACATTAATTACCTATTTAAATGTTTATTTTTCATTCACTGTACAAATTATCTGCTGTCTGCATATTTCTTTGGAACGAAAATGATTTACCTTGTTTATTAAAAGTAAAGAGTATTTTCATTCAGACTTAAAGAATTGTGATTGATGGTTTATTTATTAGCATAAGATCTTATGTATTTTATTAATATACTCTCAGCTTCGTGATGTCTGCTCCTTGAAGGGTGACTGCTCAGATCAAATTGTTTGCTACTTTTGAAATATTCAAATGTTTATTATTTTAATTGAAAAGCCTAAGGAACACTCTTATTTTGTTAGTTTTGGCTAACTTGTGGCAATGACACAGTAATCTTGGGAACTGGGTGTTAGTGCTGGAGAGTTGCCTTTTACACATTCCCATTCTGGAAAATATTGTAAGAGTGTAGGCGCAAAATAATTGTTGTCAAGTTTCAATTCTTATTTGGTAAGATTACATTAGGAGGTACTGGGTTCAGTTGGAGATGAGTAAAATCCTGGTTAGTGAGTGAATGATTAGAACTCTGATTTGTGGATGTTGTATGTTGTATGGCTTGGATATTACTCAAGGCAGCACTGTAAACTTTCCATATATATACTTAGGGCCAGTCACCCTTTGTGTAATATCTGGTACACATTGGTGGCTCTTTCAAACTTAAATATTGATGGTTGTAGTGTGAGAGCTGCTGTCCACTATCAGGACAAAACAGTTTTCATTTAGAAAGTGTAATAATTCTGTATGCCTTAATTAAAATTCTAATGGCAACAATGATGATTTAGGACAATGATTTCTTGACTCTAAAAGAATAAATGCAGTTGCAAATACCTTAGTGTTGTGCTTGCAAACATTTAGAGGCACAACATTTATCAATCCTGCACAGAAGATTTTTTATATCTACCAAAACAACATAATTCAGAATCTCAGCTTTTTAAGAGGTACTTCACTTCAGTAGATGCCTAAGTAGTATATTTTTCTGAGTTTTGTCTGCAGTTATAATTATTTAGATGTTTACTTTTTTGGCAAATGTTTGCCTCCACTGCTTGCTGTCCATAAAACCATCTCTACAATCAATCAGCCCATTTCTTCCCATCAGTGGATGAGAACCAACTGAGTGAGGGTGTCATCAAGGCAGCCATCAGGGGTGTTTTTTTTTTTTTTTTTTTTTTCTCCCTGTCTGTATTGTGCTATGTTGAAGAGTATGCAATAAACTCACTGTGAAGGGTTCTCCCTCAGATTTGCAAGGGGTGTTTCCTACAAATAATCATGCTCCTCCCCCTGCAGTATGTGCAGTTGCCTATTACATATTCATCAAGGACAGCACATCATTCTGTGTGCCTTTGAGGGTCTGAACCCCCCCCCATAGGTGAGTGCGTACACCCTTTTACTCCTCCCCCTCCTGCTAGGCTACTGTAGTGCTGGGGCTGTTAACTGAACTCTGGTTGCCTGAGTAACAGTCAGGACTCCATTCCTCTGCGCTATGGAGACAGGCTTTACAAATTTACTTTTGATGTTAGGGATGCAGTGTCATTAAAACAAGTGTCAAGAGATTCATGTGCTGTAGCTGCAGATTTTGTCAGTAAAACCACAACATCAACATGACAACCAAGTTCAAAGAAAGTGCTGGTACAACAGACAGACACAAGTTAAAAATATACATATATTTGCTTTAGTTGTTGACTATAATGTCCACCTAAAAAGTGATAATATTAAAGATTTGAAGTAATTTATCTTGGAGGGGAAGCAGGCAAGAGGTTAGTTGGATAAGATGATTCTCTCAATAGAACAAGCTGGTTTAGGGACTTTCTGATTTGAAGGGATATTTTAGGACTACACAGGTAAGGCTTATATGCATAACACAAGCAAACGTTTCCTATTCAAAGTGGAAGGGAATGATGACGATAATGAAGACATGAGGAGACAGTGTGAGTTTGGATGCAGATCTGTGAGGAGAATAACAACAACCATACAGAACATTATAGTCATAAAGCTGCAGAATGTATTCTAGGAACTAAGCCAACACGAGAATGGAGAAAGGAGATTTTGCCAATAGGGATGACTGCAAATAGAGGTACAAAATAGGTAAGAAGGGACTGGAATTTTCTGGAGAAAACTGGCAAAGGAATCAAGGTATTAGGAGCAAATAACTAGAGAGGGAAGGTAATAGAATGGGTTGAGGAATAGAAGTTTGGACAGCAGTTTATAGACTGCCTTCCCTACCAGAGGCTAATGTCAGAGTATAGACAAAGAGAAAGGGCTAGGGGAATCCTGAATAAAAGGCCTGTTCTGGTAGAGATTTTAGCTGAATCACTAAAAGAAACTGCTGGGTAAAGGGATAATTAGTTGGGCGTATAAAATATTGCACGATAACTACAAGAATCAGAGGAGGTTAGAAAAGTTTGGGAAGAGAGACTAGAAAAGCAATTTACAAGAGAACAGTGGGAGGCATATATATGGCTAAGAGTTTTGGTTGGAAGTATTTGCTTAGATATTTTATACCCTAAGCACACGTCAAATAATTTTTAAGTGCTTATAAATGTTGGAGGTGATGGAGAAGAAACAGGTAATTGGAATATGTTTTGGGGAGTGTAATTAGCTGGCAGATTTGTCAAAATTCCCTTGGCTGCCAAAAAAGAAATTACTAGGAAATGGACATTAAAATCTAAATCAGCTGTATTTGATGTATTGAATATTGTAAAAGACATAAAAGAACTTGAAATGGGATCTTTAGAAAAGAGAATGAATACATTACATAGAAATATATATGTAGTTTGTGGGAACAAACATGCAAAATGTTCAGGAGAAGGAGAAAGGTTTACAGGATGGCATGTAATGTTAAACTAAAGCGTTGTTAAAAAGAAAGAAAACGTATGTAATGTATACTGTATGTAAATGAAAATATATTATTGTTTGTTTTCTTTTCTATTAATGTTTATGTGCCTTTGTCTTAACTGATAATTTAATAAAGGTGTTTAAAAAAATAATGCATTTGAAAAAAAATTACAGTGTTGCTAAACAGCATTGATTATCACACTACAAGGCATAATATCTACAATATATAATGTGTTACTTATGAGCTATGAATGTATTTGAGAAGATCTGGACCTTATTACTATTCTGCATTGCATAATACATATATACCCAGGATTCAGAAAGAATCCCACCTCTGGCAGTAAGATCTGTGGCCAAAAGGGATCATTTTCATGATGCAGGAAACTCTAATTCATAGCCAAGTTAGCTGAAATGACGAAATATCACATTATTTACTAATCTGCATGTCTTTGAATTAGCCTTAACTACTGCTAGTATAAATCAAAGCTTTTCTGCGGTGTTCAATGCTGGCAGCCCATAAATTGAATTGGCACAGACACCCAGCCATTCACTGTTCCATGCACATGCAAATCATGAATGAATATAGTCAGTTAATAATGCCAGACACAAGAATGGCATACTTAGTGTTTAGAAAACAGCATCACAGTGCTAGACTTTTGTTCTATTGCGTTTTTAAGTGACTGAGTCATATTTCAAAAATTTTCACTGGTGTCATCTAGTGTTTTTCGCTGCTTTGTCCAGAACCCCCCCCCCCCCCACATGGACATACCGTAATTCCTTTCAACTCTCTGCCCTTGACTGTACAGGATGCTCCTGATGTTGCCTATCCCTTGTAACTCACAGATCATTGCAATATTTGAATAATGCCAGGCATTACAGTATCATCATTATTATG
Organism: Protopterus annectens; assembly: GCF_019279795.1. Classification (NCBI taxonomy): domain Eukaryota; kingdom Metazoa; phylum Chordata; order Ceratodontiformes; family Protopteridae; genus Protopterus; species Protopterus annectens. Next base: position 144,265,614 of record NC_056725.1, read on the forward strand.
TCAAGTGATGGGGAAGGGTGGCTGTTTGTTACTGAGTATAAAAGGAGGGAGACAGGGATGAGATGAGGCTGCAGTGTTGACTTGTGCACTGTGAGGCTGTGTGGGTGAATGAGAAGTGACACAGTAGAGAGTAAGAGTGTGAGATACATTATATTGTTTGTAAACATTCAATTAGATGATGTTTTCTCAGAGGTAAAAAGACCAAGTATTGTTAATGTTGGAGTTATTTCTGTCTGAGTTGTGTACTGGGATTATATTGCAAGGATGCACAAGGCTGTTAGTATTTTACTAATATTTTACTAACTGATATTACAAAGTTAATCTGACTATGTTGTGAGCAGTCAGAGTTTTAGTGAGGTTTGGAGGGTATGTCTGTAAGGGAGTTTTCATTGAGTGAGAAGTGGGAGTAGGCAGGGCTGAATAAATTTGAGGAGGAGAGGGTGACTACGGAGTGGGGGATGGAAGAAAAGTGTATTGTGTAGAATGAGCTTGGTGTGGTAGCCAATCATACATAGATATGCACTTCATAAAACTTACCACATGTTTTCCCAATAGAGGTAAGTGTGAAGATCATATAAGCTATGGAATGCACAATTACAAACTGCTACCTTTCCACACTAATGTAGGTAGATGCAGAATTCAGTTATTCTGCTAGGCTACTGTGATAAAAGGACTTGTAGTTAATATTGAAAAATATAATTACGGTGAATGCAAATATTATTATCAGCTCTCTGAAGGGAATCAGGAATTCAGATGTTTAAATGGCACTTGAGAATACTTGGAAAAGTATACCCCATAAACCATTCAGTAATAAGGTAGCCTTCCATCTGTGCTGTTTCATGGTTTAGTGTGCTTCCCCTAGTTATTTTTATCTGACAGAGGATGTCTTTGTAATGCTTGGCCCTTCCTCAGTAGTGCAACAAGAGTCATTCTTGATCTATAGCTCAGTGAGTTTGGGTAGCATTGAAGTGCAGAGTGTAGAAGACAGGTGGTAGAGCAGGCTGTTGTCATAGTTCAAGGGAACATGGAGGAAGCACTATCCAAGTATTTCTCTAGCCAGTGCAATAATCTAAAATCTACTTTGTTGGTTCCTAAAAATGAGGGAAACAGACAGAAAAGCATATGCTGACATTTAGAAGTACGGCTGAGCTCAGAGGTGTCTTTGCAGAGCTTTTGGAGAATGATAATGCACTTCACATTTTTACACTGCTTTAGCCTTTCCTGCTTTATAGTAATTGATTGACTAGCAGACGTGAGATAAGGAGGATTCATGTCTTGATGACTCCAGGCTCAAGAAAGGTGAGATGACCCTAGTGGAAGGTGGCTATTATATATATGTGTTACATATACTTTGTTATATATAAAAACACACAAAGACGCACATACACACAGACTGATAGAACAAATGCACACCCATACACATTCATACACACACACACACACACACACACACACACACACACACACACACACACACACACACAACACACAAATATGATAGTCTGATATATAATACATAAAGTATCTTGTAGTGTAGGATTAAGATTAAGTTTTATGATGCGTGTCAAAACTGTAAGTCAAGAACTAAGTTTCCTAATACTACAACACCAGATATTTTATATATTATGTGTAGCAAACCCTGACATTTTCCGTTTATTCATATACTTTTTTGTGTTTTTGATGATAGAGCTTTGTTCCTCTCGACTTCATTGGACTAAATTAGTTGCATGAGTTTCAACAGGAAGCTAGGCAGTTTCCATCAGTTTATATGAACTAAGTGTCTAATGAGTGTGTTTATAATATAGTTCTGTTTAGTCTTTCTTTGGGTCATGGGAAAACAGCAGCCTATCTCATCTTTGCTACCAAATATCGACTATACTGCTGAAAAAGTATCTTCCATAGAGTAAGCATAAAATGGAGGATAAACTTCAATGATTACTGTGCTTCCCCATCCTCTAATCTATTCAGAAAATAGCAAATTGTGCAAGCTTATTCCAATAATTCAACTGTCTTTTTTGTGGTTAATGTCTTATATTTAGAAATCTCTGTAGAGAGGTTGACAACAAAGAAATTAAAGGTAGGCAGTAATCCTGAACTACACCGGGCTAGAAAGCAGTACAAATGATATGTTATAGTTCTATGCAGTATAACCGAGTAAACAGAAATGTTTAGGTATTGAGCAGGCTTACAAATGAAGTCCCTCATAATTTTCTGTGCTTCACAAATGAAATAAGTTTGAAATAAAATACATAGGTTAGGATGATATTTTAGGGAATATAAATTCTGACTAACCTCACCAAAGACAAAACTAATATCTTAATAACTCTTAAAATTGATCTTGTGGTAGTAAAACATAGCTATATGACAACAACAGAATAAAATCATTGAACATTGCATAGAAATCTGCATGCCAGCAATGCCACATTGGTGCATATGTTGGCAATATATTGATCACAATAACACTATCCTGCAATCACACTGTATTGTGGCTCACTTATAGTAAGTCTACAAATCTAACAATAGGGGCTATAGCAGTACCAGATCCATGTGCAAATGAATCCTATTCCTTCGTCATACCATAAGAAGATGGATATTTTATGACTGTAGGATGGCCATGAGCATAGAGCTTTGAAAGCACCATGATGCACCACCAACCTCCTGTACCATACCAGCTGTCTACAGGTTTCATAGCTCTATCAGACATAGCACTGTGACTTTTACACACAACTGTTACTGTCCCAGGTCTTTGTCAATGAGACACTAGTGCTGCTTCATCTGCTATGAGTCAATGCCTGGCTGAAATTCTCATGCTTTCTGTGTTCCAGAATGAGCTTGAAAGGCTCACTCTGCAGATGTTTTTTTTTTTTTATTTTGTCACAAGGTATTTCTGCTTCTGTTGTATTCATTTGTCGGTTTTCTTCTTCATGAACTGTCTTTTCTCCTGTTGTATTCGTTTTGTGGGTTTTCTATTTCTGCTAAATTACTTTGTGAGTTTTATCTTTTGTAAGATGTCTCTGCATCTGTTGCATTAGTTTCACCATCTTCTGCATGATTCTCTTTAAGAAGATCAGTGTTTTTTTTTTGTAAATTACTGCTAGTAGAACAATAACACTTCTGGCATCCTGAAGGACTTTTTTGCTCTTGGTAATGTCATGCTGTTTGTCAGGTGGCTCCATCCTGGTATTTCCTCCTGCCTGGTGTCTCACCTCCTCGTTTTTTTTTTGCATTGCACATGGCATTCTCCTGTGCTTTGTGACTGTTCTTTTCCTTATGCAGCAAGATTAGTTATAACATTACTTTCTGAATGCTGGAAGATGCTAACTGAGGAAGTCTTTTCTCGCTAGATGAGCTTTATCTGTAAAGTCATACATCAGCACCTTCAATCAGCTCTGTATTATTAATATGTAAGTCAAGGCTTTCTGCTGCAGCATTCTCCTGTAACAGCATTGCAGTAACACATGAAAGGAAAGAAAGTCAACTACAAAGTCAAGAATATGAGAAAAAAATGAAAGAAAAAAGACAGAAAGAAGAAACGGCACATCTTCAGATGATTCTGAATGCTAGCGGAACACAACAATTTCTGTACTATGTTTGCAGTCTATGTTCAACATATGTATGACGAATGTCAATGTGTATGTGCTCTAATTTTAAGATTACTCTGTTTTATGGATTATGCCAATGTCATACCTGTAGAAATAGAAAATTTGCAAAACCAATTTATGAGACTGTGTACTGAATTTGTGAATCTGAATGGCTTTCATTTTATTTACAAAATGCTATGCATATTCTAAAAACAAACAAGCATAGATATACCTATATTCTACAATGGAACATCATAAGTTCTGAAAAATGAGCACACTGATTGGCCAGTCAAACCAGAGTGCCCGTTGTAAATCCAGCATATGCCAACAGAAGAAGTCTGACCGCTAAAGTATCACTGAGCAGTTGAACTTTCCTGTTTGCATATGCAACATAGTCAAACCACGAACACCATGAAACAGCAATAAAGCACTACCATACCTCTCAACCTCTAAGCTCAGGAAATCTATACAAAGCCTGACATAACTGATGGAAAAACACCCAAAATATGGACATATTTTAAATATTGCCATTATAAACTTACCAGCTTGCTAGAATAACAGTATATGTGTCAGCACGTATTTCCTAAACAATATGAAGTCTGAAACTCAAATGCATGCCTTTATTTAGTGACTTTAATCCTTACATTACCCACTGATTTCTCAGGAAAACACACATTTTATGAAGAAAAGACCAATAATACGAGCCAAAAATCTGTAACTTCTGTAAAAATCTGGACAGTTAACAGTTATGAGTACAATGTCAGCCATTGCAATTGGGTGACAGTATACTAAACTACTTTCCCTGCTTAAGCACTATACATACACTGTGCATTTGCAGGAAAGAATAAATACCAAAACTTATATTAAATAACAGTGTACATCTAACTTAAGTGTGCAACTATTAGAAAAGGCATGACCACAGAAATGGCAGTAGTAACCACACTCCACTTTTCACTATGTGCATACACACACACTTTATACTTAACACAAAAAAAAAATTATTACAGCCCTCAATAAACATTTAAAATAACCATAACAGCCATGCATTTTAATAACTTGTATTTAAATTAAAAGGAAAATAAAATAAACAATAAACTTGAACTAAAAGTCTGGACTATTTTCTCTCAAAAAAAGTGGAAGAATACAAAATAAAAGAAAAAGAAAACTAAATGACAACAACACAAACACAATACAAAACTAACACCATTGTATAATAGCAGTAACCCACTGTTGTGTGTGGGCAATGCTGGATTTACCCACAGTTGGCTTTGTTTGGGCATGAGGGAAAACCCCACCAACTGTGGGCAAATCCAGCATTGCCCACACCCAGCCCTGGGTTATTTCAATATTATTTGTGGTCTGTAAAGAAGACAACAAGATACAATGTAACAAAATAATGTTTCAGACTCTGTAAACTTACATTTCTGAAAGTAAAATTCCCATTCTATAGCTCATGTAACTGTTTAGGACAAACAAGTCATTTTCAAAGAAGTCAATGCCAAAATACATTAATGATGTCAAACACTGTGCATTCATGAAGATATCACTCTAATACACTGTCTTCAATGAATTTGTCTGACCTATTATTGTCTTTCAGTCAAAATATAAATAAGCTACTTGCATTATAAAAGATGCGTTTCTAAAGAACAAAGACATTTTTGGCCTAGTACTTGTAAGGAAATGGTTTTACATGTATAGTATTGTGATAGCTAATCTTGCCTTACTGTGTTGCTCTACTTTTATGATTTATTGCAAATGCCTTTGATGAAGCAGCAAAAAGAATCTTTCTCACTGCTATTATTACTTCAAATACTTCTAAATAAAAAAAAAAAACACATTCAAATGTACCATCATTTTTTCTTTTATCTTTTAGATAAACACGTTTTAAATATAGTTTTAATAAATGCTAGTTACAATGTGCTTGATTTTATAGCTCAGACTTAACATTCTGATTGTTCATGGGTAACTAGACTCATTCTTTATCTCTGACAGCTGCTGCTGCAAAAAATTTCAGCACCATGGACAAATACCTCTTCCCACTGATTAGCCGAACAGCCCTCCTATATGCAGTATATAAAGGGCTGCAGAAAGACA